>NC_140234.1:51581680-51601680 GCF_949987555.1 Borostomias antarcticus | reverse complement strand
AGGAAGCGGGCAGCCATCGTTCATGGCGCCTGGGGACCAAGTCCAAGTGCTCAGTCCAGGTCTTGGTCAGGGACCGGACTTAAGAGCATCTGTTCTTCTGCATGTTTTTCGTATTGGGTTCTTTTAAAAAAAAAATGTTACAACTCTTTTTATTGATTCTTTTGCAGTGTATACACAAAGGTCTTTCAATACGTTTCAACATGTCTTTTTCTCCCAAGTCAAACATACTAAAATACAAAAGGTCTGTATGAAGGGCATACATGCAAGTCAATGCTTAATCTATAATAAACCCTACCCACCCACCCACCCACCCATCAAACAAAAATAGAACACACAAGAAAAAGAACAAGGTCTTCACAGAAGAATGCAGGATAATTACAATTAGTGCAACAGAGTACTCAAGAGCTAAAAAAAAGAAGAAAAAAAACGATATTATATTGGGGGGTATACAGTATAAATGCAAATAACTAACTGCTTACCAGACCCCAGCCACTCATACACACCATGCCCCGCCATAACACATTTGGACAGGAAGGCCCAAACCAAGGATAACCAAGCGCTGCCCACCCCCTGAGCAATGCAAGGTCCACCCCAGCACACGCCCACCCACCCAGCCACATCACAGCAAGCCAAGCACAGCACACACAGGCAGCCAGGACCAACAACCTCACTGGGGCACATCCTGAAAGTGCAGTGTTTCAATGTGATTTAAGAGGGGCTGCCATACTTTCAAAAATCTGGCTGTAGACCCACACAATGTGCATTTGATCTTTTCCAATTGACTAAAATAAAGAACATGTTACGGCTCGCCCGTCCTCGCCTCCACCACATCTATAATCCAGGCCTTGTGGGATGGAGGAGAGGGGGACTTCCAACCGAGGAGTATCAGTCGTCGAGCCAAAAGGGTCAAGAAGGCTACAAGGTCTGCTTTGATCTTTGGTAGGACCACTGTATGCAGTGTCACACCAAAGATTGCCGTCGAGGGCTCGAAAGGCACTTGGAGTACCTCTGTGTTTCAAAAATATTAGACCAGTAGTTATGGAGAGAAGGGCAAGACCAAAGCATATGAGTCAATGAGGCAGGAAACTGACGACATCTGTCACAGAGGGGGTTAATATCAGGATAAATTCGAGAAAGTTTCAGCTTTGTCCAATCGGTGCGGTGAAGAATCTTACATTGGATTAAACCCTGATTGGCACACACTGATGAAGAATGAACCCTGAGAAGGATATCATTCCTTTAATCATTGTCAATTTCCTCCCACAATGCCCTGACAGCCAGCAACGAGGAACTACGAATAGAGAAAATTCTCTCATATCCACATGAAATGATACCATTCAATGTAAGAGGTGATAGTAAAAAAGCATCAATGGGGGGGCTTACAGGTTGAGAAGGGAATTGGGCACTCTTGCCCCGGACAAAGCTGCGAACCTGCAGGTATCTAAAAAAAAGACTCTTTGGTACTCCAAATTTATCTGAAATCTGTTGGAAAGATGCAAAACAGCCATCAATATACAAATCACTTAATGTATGTTTAGACCAAGATTAGACCAGATGGAAAAAGCTCCATCCGTCGTAGAAGGGCGAAATGCATGATTTCTATAGATAGGGGCTTGTAGTAAAAAGGTTGGCAGACTGAAGATGCGCCTGAACTGATTCCAAATTTTGAGAGTCGTCTTGACTAAAGTGTTTTTTCAGTAACCTGCACAGGTCGGGTTAAAGGGGTGTATATCAGGGCAGACAGTGAGGATGGCATACAAGATGCCCTTTCCATCCCCAGCCTCACTGGGACATTATGCAAGCCATCTCAATCCGCGCTAAGCCAATATTGAAGTAGGCTATATGCGGAAGTTGGCTGCCCATAAAAAATAAAATTTGGAAGGGCCATGCCGCCCTGTCTCCTTGCTCTCTGCAAGTATATTTTACAGATTCTTGGAGTCTTCTTGTTCCAAATGAACTCTGAGATCATCCCACCCAACCTCTGAAAAAAAGATTTAGGAATACAGATAGGGATACACTGAAACAAAAAAAGAAAATGTAGGTAGGACATTCATTTTTACCGAATTGATTCGCCCAGCTAGAGAGAGAGGGAGCAAAGACCATCTGTCAAAGTCCTGCTGTACACGAGTAAGTAGAGGGGAAAATTTAAATTCAAACAATTTCCCAAATTTGTCAGTAATTTGGACCCCTAGGTATAGACCTGGTCCAGGGCGATATCCTACGGATAACGCCCTGTTACTCTCAATGCAATTTGCCTATGAAAGCGCTTCATCGGCCCGGTCGTCCGAGTCTACAGACAAAACCGTTTCGTTACTCACCAAAGTAAACACATCGTTGGAAAGATGAAAGCCTTTTCTCCTAAGTCGCTACAGTTTGTAGTCCCCCACCTTTCAAATAAAAGGCAAATTTGTACACCTAAATGTTTTATATCCACAGCGCATCGACTGTCTTCTTCTACCGGCGAATCGGCGCTCTCCGCTTTGTTAAGCCTACTCACTGCTGCCGCCCATGTCGGGGATGATGCATTACATCTTAAATGGTGTTGAGAGACTTTAAGATGTAATGCATCATCCCCGACATGGGCGGCAGCAGTGAGTAGGCTAAGAGCATACCAGGTGTCTCATTTGTGGTTCTGAAGAGTTCAATCTGCGCGTCCAGAAATGAGACAAACTTGTCATCTGATAGAAGGCGTGTATTAAAGCTCCAGGGAGCCCTGGCCCTCCACCTAATACTAAATCTAAGGGGCGTGGTCTGATATGACAATGTCATTATAGGAACAGGAGCAAACAGACAGAATTAGTCCATATTGGGTTCTCTCCCTTTCAAACATGGAACATGCAAACTCCGCACATAAAGGCCCAGAGACCTTCTTGCTGTGAGGCAACAGTACTACTGTAGGTACTACGCCATTGTGCCACACTTGAGCGATTTTGGGGTTCAGTGTCTTGCTCAAGGCCTGGAGCTGGGATCAAACCAGGGACCTTGCGATCCCCAGCCAGCAGCTCTATCTCCCAGCTCTATCTACCAGCCAGCAGCTCTATCTCCCGAGCTACGAGCCGCCTGATGATGTTGGTGAGTGGCCTGGTGGGCACGTTGCCTGGTGGGCAACGTGAGCAGGCGGCACAAGCCCACATGGTGATCATTGTGCGAGGGGCATCAGGGTGAATCATATGCCACAGATATGCCAGGGGTCACTGCCCTCATACCCACAAACTGTGTGTGTGTGCACGTGCCCATGTGTGTGTGCACATAAATGCATGCACGTTCAAATACATTGTATACATTGCCGGTTGGTGTACCTGTCTAGGTCATCAGCATTGTGTTGTAAAACTATGTATGATGCTATGTCCTTATAGTTGATGTTATGTCCTTATAGTTGATGTTATGTCCTTATAGTTGATGTTATGTCCTTACGTACAGTAGTTGGATGTTATGTCCTTACATACTGTAGTTGTCAGAGTCAAAAGTCTGATCTATTTGTCACATACAGTAGCCTACATATCTAAAGGTATAATTTACAGTGAAATGTAGTTACTAACTCCTAAGTGTGCTTAATAAGTAGACAATAAGTAAACAATGCAGTAAAATACAAAAAAATATAAAACAAGCAAAATATATACAAGAATGGGATGAGCTGAACGAAATGCATGAAATGGATACATTTACAGATGGGTGAAATCTATAATGGTGTTAATACTATAAGAATACAAAAAATAGATGATTTATATATATATATATATATATATATAGAGAGAGAGAGAGAGAGAGAGAGAGAGAGTTAAATATATATTTTATATATTTATATACAAGCATTATGTACCGAGTAAGTATATGCACAGTATATGTATGTATTATGTATAAGATGTGTGTACATTTACAGTACATGCATATTCATATATATATACTGTATATATATATATAATTTGTACAGTATATTCTGTCATAAATATAGGATGTTGCTGTGCTGAGTATAGCTGCTGAGTTGAGTCCAGGTGTGTGAGTAGTGACAATAGTGTGTTGTTTGGGGGGCAAAGAGCAGGCCTTGTTAGGATTCTCATAGGTTAATGCAGAGGTTTGGTGCATTGTGGGTACAATTATTAAAATGCATAGTCATTTTATTTCACAGCAGAGATCAGATGGTTCTTGTTTAGGTAGTTTGATAGCGTTGGATAGATTACAGTACACTATGTTCTATATGTGTCCAACTGTCATGTTTTATGTCATGACTGGGTGTCTGCGGGTGTGTCACAAAAAATGTACTCCCCATCTCCCATGATTGGGCTAATTTGTTGTACTGTATGTGATCTCTGGAGTGCGGGACAAGTCCGAGAAGCTAATCCTCCTGTTCTCAGCTACAGTAAAAGGACATCTCAAATGATCAGAGGCCATAATACATTCAGCCAAGCTGTCAGAGTCAAGAGACAAGCTGATCACTAATTGACTCGCTGTTGTGTCTAGCTAGTTAACTGATTACATTTTAAGAAGCTACGTTTATTAACTTAGACACAGTTCTGCTTGGCCGTGTCAAACCCAGCTGCTCGACAACGATGATGCTCTTGTGCTTGAATTCACTCTCTACTGATATTTTGAGGCAGCAAATGTAAAAAATATGGTGGTGGTGGATTATCAGCAGAATAAACCTGCAAATGACTCCTACATGTTTAAACCTGTTCCGCTGCGTGATTGCTTCACAAACATCATTGGTGAGGGTCTGGGACAATGCGTTTACTGTACACTAGTTCATAATATGACATAACATTGAACATTGGGCATTTCTTTTTTGGGCATTTCTTTCTTTCGCTCTCCCTCCCTCCCTCTCTCTCTCTCTCTCTCTCTCTCTCTCTCTCTCTCTCTCTCTCTTTCTCTCTCTCTCTCATAATGTTTCAGGAAGCACTGGGGAGAGATCTGCAGTTCCTGTACAACCCAGTGGGAGGACTGAAAGACAGGGGTGATTCTGTGTGTGTGTGTGTGTGTGTGTGTGTGTGTGTGTGTGTGTGTGTGTGTGTGTGTGTGTGTGTGTGTGTGTGTGTGTGTGTGTGTGTGTGTGTGTGCGTGCGTGTGTGCGCGTGTGTATGCATGCGTGTGTGCGTGCGTGTGTGTTTGTGCGCTGCAGGGCAGAGGTAGCTGTCTAGGCCTGCAGACACACCCCTCAGTATCGGCCAGCCCTGTGCAGGAATCCATGCTACCACAAGAGGCAGGGACATTCTAGCACTAGCCTGGCACATGGCGTTCACGAAACAAAACTGGTTATCCCTTTATTATACCATGCTGGGATTCTTCTGATAAAGGGGATGTGTTTTATAGTTATGTAGCTGAAATGTTGAATTCATTTCCATCTCCAGTTCCAGCCCTCTCTGTCCAAGCCCCATGCCTCCCTCCCTCCACGCCTGCACCCGACCTTTAGATACATACCGCTGTACATAGCAGTCAGTGTGAAGGGCACTCACACACCGTTCACACACGAGGAGACACACATACCATTGACAACACGGGCGCACATGCACAATAACACGGGCCAGGTGTCATTCTTTAAGCTAAGTAACCCCAGGAGGCTGACTGATCAGCTGCTTATTCTGGGATGGCTGTAGTATTGGACTCACAGTTCAGAGGTTAAAACGGAAGCTTCACTCTGGACCTTACTGAAAGGCATTGATCAGACAGTGGTTATGATGCTAGTAAGCCTTAGCATTTGGCGACATGGGCAGCAGGTGTTCTGAAAGGTTGGCCTACCTCCTCAGGATGACCTACCACCCATTATTATTTAAAATGGGTCGAAGGGCATTCTGATAGACATTTCCTACCTGACAGGATGTACTACCCATGAATGAAAGGATAAGGCCGGTATGATAGCATTATAAGCCATGATACTCTCTCGAGATGTGACCTGTCGCCATTAATGCACACAGTGGATCAAGAGGTGCATGTAGAAAATCACTCAAAAACACCATATAACTCTCGTTTTCAAAGACAGGAAACTGAGTGGTCACTGGTGTCTCTTGATGTTCTGACATAAAAACCGTTGCAAAGTATTCTTCATTTTGGGTTTTATTTATCATATTATACTGTACCCATTGACTTGTAGAATAGAAAGTTTACCATGTAGGCTACAGTACAACAAGTAGGCCTACGGGTTCAAGTACATTGGAATTCTTATAATCGCTTGTCCTTACAGTATCTTATAATCAGTTCCTCATTCCAGTCCTTAGGTAGGCTACTCAGCTAGACATTGAAAGGTTCCCAAACTGGCAATTTACTATACTATCCATCATCTAGCAATCTATCAGTATCATCCTCATCTATTAATCCTATCCGATCATGGTTGGTTACAAGTATGTCTGTGTCCATGATGTAGGCAGTGCAATTAAATAACGTTCAAGTGCACAGTTGTGCATAGTGTTCAATAGTTTGAGTGTTGTCAAGTGTTGGTTCAAGTGTTCAAGTGTGCGATAGTGCAGAGTTCGTTGTTTTCTATTGTATAGTCAAAGTACAAGGTGCTCAAAGTGTCAAGAGATCAGTTATTGGCGGGGGGGGGGGGGGGGGGGTTAATGGTCCAGGCAGAGGGGTGGTGGGGGGGGGTAATGGGTTGTGGGGGGGAAAGTCTGACCAGGGGGTGTCTTCAGGGTCAGTCTACTGCAGCTGTTGGTTGTTGAGCTTGCAGACCGATTCAGGAAAGAAGCTGTTGTGGAACCTTTACTTCACAGTCCTGATGCTCAGCCAAATTCCCTCTCTCCAGCGAGATGGTGTGAACAGGTGGTAGCTGGCGTGGCTGGTGTCTTTTGTGATGGAGATGGCCTTCTTGCGGCAGCGTTGGCTGTAGAGATCCTCGATGGCTGGGAGCATCACACCGAAGATCTTCTGCGCTGTCTTCATCACCCTCTGGATGGCATGCCTGTCATGGGTGGTGGTGTTGCCGTACCAAGCTGTGATGCCTCCAGTCAGGATGCTCTCGATGATGCTTGTTGCATTGACAACAAAGCCAGAGATGTTTAGATTCATCCGCATCCAATATTTGTCTTGATCACCAAACATTTGTTTTGATACCTAACACTATCTATGAAATACCAGCTGCAAAGCAATCCTTGGGCTTTCTCGACTTCTTGTTGTGTAGACCTATGACCCGGAAGTGGCTCTTCTTCTTCTTCTTCTACGGTATGTGACCCGGAAGCGGATATTCTTCTTCTACAGTAGCCTCTAAATTCTCCCAAAGTTCAAGTTTACAAACGTATGTATTGCAAATTGAAATTCTATGCTAAATGATAAAAACCAATAGGAAGCATACTTTGTGGCGATTTTTTTTGTCAGAACATCAACGGACACCAGTGATCACTCAGTGAGTTTCCTGTCTTTGGAAAGGAGAGTTTGAGTCTGTGTTTTTGAGCGATTTTCTTTATGCACCTATTCATCCATCGTTAGCGGTGACAGGTCACGTCATGAGAGTGCAACGTTTATCGAAACTTTGATATGGGCCGTTGTATATGATCGTAAATATGGCTTATAATGCTAAATACCAGTCCTATCCTTAAAGCATAATATAATGGGTGGTAGGTCATCTTGAGGAGGTAGGCCAACTTTTCAGAACACCGGTAAAGGCCTAGCCTATTGGGATAAGAGTGAACACGTCTTCCATGTGAGGAGCACATAAGCCTAATCCTACTGTTTACTTTAAACAACAGCTCAGACTGTCCTGTAAGCCTATGTTCACAGACTTCTTCATTTAATTATTAACATGGACATGCTCACTAACTTGACTGACACTCTAGCACATCTTACGCACACTTTTTGCACAATTAAGGCATGAAGTGATCTACAGGTATATACAGTATGGGTTTACTGCTGTTTATTATATTGCACTCTCGTATACAGTATTTAGATGTTTGTACAGTATATCTTGTACATCCCTTTTGTTTACTGTATCTTATACTGTATATGTTGTGTTTACTGCCTTTTTGTTGTCCTTACTGCTGTTATCTATCTATCTATCTATCTATCTATCTATCTATCTATCTATCTATCTATCTATCTATCTATCTATCTATCTAATACACATCCCACATAGACATAGAAACACACACTGAGACAACACACAATGCAAACACATGAATAGACACATACTTTACATATGGCAGTTTACAATGTGACATGGTCATTATGGTTTCTTGTCAGGGTAATTAATCAAAGGGGTGGGGGCTGATTGAGGAGATATACGCACACTCCCACTTTCAAGCAGACTCAAGCGCTTCATCCCCATCCAACCAAGTGGGGGTGTAATATTGACAGCCACAACAGAGCCAGTGGGGATGTGAGGAGGGGATATTGGGATATCAAGTGTGATTGAAGCACAGCCAACAGAGCGGGGGGCATCGACCTGAGCATCCCCCTAATCTGTGGGTCATACCAGGCCACCAGATTAGCAGAGGGGGGAACAGCAGCCTTTTCTTGTCTGACCTCAATACTGTTTAAACTAAAGTACCTCATTAACCCGGATGATCTTTACCTCAGCACTTCTGGGAACCCATAGGCTTAAACCATACAGGAACAGGAAATGAAACTGAGCGTTCTTATTGGTTACGTTTGGATGCTGGCTCCTCTTCCACTGTTAGAAGTTGTTCTCTTCCATTTTGTATTCGTGGGATAAAACTCTGGATTGGGTAGTCTGGTGATTTTAATGGAGTGTATTGCTCTAGGTCTATCAGAATGCATTACCTGTAGCAGTCATATACAGTACATCATAAACCTCACATACTCTTCAGGTACTCTGCTTTTAGCTCCGTTGGTATCTCCCGTGCTTCAGCAATGTAATTTCCCGAACCCACAAAGCACCATTGGAATCCCCAGATTGTGCGTGTGAGAGCGAGCGGCCGTGTGGCGGGTTCGAGGAGGAGGGGTCTGTGTCTGTGATGTCTTATGGTCTGCAGGGACCGAGTAAGGCTGCTGCGCTCGGACTGCCTTTCTCTGGGAGCGCAGCTATTGACAATTTCCTCAAGTATGCGTGAGACGCATACAGTACACACTCACTCACACACACACACACACACTGCTCTCCATGGCAATGAAGCCCTAGCAGCCGGCCTGAATCAAAGGCCAGCCTGTTCTTCTCACGTGGGGCCTGCATGTGGCATGTACACACAAACACATACACACACACATGCACGAACACAACCATGCATGCGTGCACGCACTCTCTCACCCCCGCCCCCTCTCTCTGAGCAAAACACACATGCATTGCACACACACACACAGATGATGAATGTACCATGGGAAACAGATTTAGATCAAATCCTCTTGATCTGCCATCATAAAACTGTACTCTGACATAACAGGTGTCATGTTCTGACAAATGACCTAATACTTACAAAGATACAAAACAATTACCGTACAATATTGTAAATCAAAATATATGTCAATGATCATCAACTTTTACCTTAATTCTTTCTCTCTCTCTCTCTTTCTCTCTCTCATTCCATCTCTTTTTGAGCTTCAGTCCTGCTGTCAAGCCTCCATCTTGTTTCACACTGTACATGCTGTTCTGTCCACAGGGCCTCCGGACTGAAACAGCCACCACACATGATATCCCACCTCACAGCACTGCAACCCAACACAGGATACAGTTCACACGCTGTGTGTGTGTGTGTGTGTGTGTGTGTGTGTGTGTGGATTTGTTCATCATATTTTCTAGCCACTATTATAGTACAGGTATGTACTTCAGGCAGATTCATGAGGATGTACAATATTTGTGCACCAGCTCTTTTTCATTCACACCTTTATTTATTCTCGAAAAGACAATTGAGGTTTCCCTCATTTACAATGTCGCCGAGATTACAGACACAATAAAACATATCAACACATTAAAACATAAAACAGATGAGCACATAGAAACGGAATAACAATAAATAAGGTGCAAGAAAAAAAAAAGAAATTTACATTATTTAAAATAGTTACAAGTAGAAACACAAAGGCCATTGATAATAGGGTTAAACTTAGCAAAGGGGGGAAGAGCTTCCAGTTTCACAGTGTTTTGGAGGATATTCCATGTTTGGGGAGCAGCTACAGAGAATGCAGTCTTCCCAAGTTCAGAGCAAGCTCGGGGAACCAAAAGAAGCATCAGGTCATTAGAGCGGGACCCACAGTGTATATTGTTCCATTGCAGCAAGGATAAAATGTAAGGAGGTTGCTTACCAGTAAGGGCTTTAAAAATAAACTGGCACCAATGTTTGTTGCGCCTATTAGTGAGCGATGGCCAGCCAACCTTCTCATAAAGAACACAGTGATGAGTGTTGTAACTGTCTCCTGTGATGAATCTAAGGGCGGAGTGATAAACGGAGTCCAGGGATTTAAGGGTTGTAGCCGCAGCATGTCTTTAGATTAAATCACCGTAGTCCAGAACAGTTAAAAAAAACTGATTCAACAACCCTCTTCCTACAGATCGGAGGAAAACTGGATCTCTTTCTATACAGAAAGCCAATTTTCTTAGCAGCAAGTGTATCTATATGGAACTTAAAGGAACATTTTTCTTCAATGTACAAACCCAGATATTTTATACTCAGTTACTCTCTATGTGAGAACCATTCACAGTAGATAAATGTAGATTAGCATAATCAATATTTCTAGCTCTAGAGAATATCTTTTTTTTTTTTTGCTGACATTAAGAACCAATTTAAGATTAATAAGCGCCACCTGAAGATAAAAAGAGAGCTGCAGCTTCTCAACGGCTAACTGTCTGAGAGTCTGCAATACAATACACAATTGTGTCATCAGCATATAAAGACAGTTATTCAGAGAATACTCTTAATAGGCAACAGTAGCTAATCTATCTTGGACATCAAGTACTCACTAGCTGCTCTGTGCCTCTCTCTTACAAGGGATAAAGTTGTCAAGTTACATTGAACTCCAGGCGACCTTGCGCCAGACAAAAGCATCTTAAGGTACAAGAGGGGTTATTTATAACTGCTGGGTAAGCTCGCTGTTGCTTCTTTCGATGGACTACTTCACCCAATAGATGGTACATGTGTGGGAAGGTCTGGGTGTGTGTGTCCTGGTAAGCTAGACAAGAAAACAAGAAAAAGTACAAGATAAAAAAAACACAAAAGTGTGTGTGTGTGTGTGTCTAGTCATCACATCCCTTGAACAAGACTGTCTAACCCGTGCGTGTGCGTCACTATTGGTCAGAGTTTCCGAGGTATTGCGTAATGAGCCTTGGGGCGGAGAGGAAGGGGGGGGGGGGGGGGGGGGGGGGGGGGTCTGTGTGCTGGGGAGACCTATTCTGACATCACACCCACAAGGATTAACTGCACAGCCAGTAGATTAGAGAAACACAATACCTCCCTTTTTCCTTTTGTTCCCTCCATCCACCCTGGCTCTCTCCCACTCTCACTTCCCCTCTCCTTTCTCTCTCTCTCTCTCTCTCTCTCTCTCTCCGTCTCCTCACAGCCCACCGACTACTGCCACTGAAATTAGAACAGATCTATTTTTGAAGTCTTGTGATGTGTAATGCATTTCACTTGTGGGGGAGGGAAGGAGACGGGGGGGGGTGGGGTGGGGGGGGGCAGCAGGGGTTCATTGAGATGGTGTGTGTGTGTGTATGGAGAGTAGGAATTGTCGCTGCCTGAAGTAGAGTGCTGGGTGTGTGTGTGTACTGTATACTGTACAGTATCTCTCTCTCGATGGTCTCCCTTTCCGTGTAGCTCCTGTCTCTCCCTCCCTCTTTCTAAAGCTCAACCAGGCTCTCTCACCCCCACCAGACTCTACCCCGCTATACGTTTTTCCAGGGGCACCTTATGATGTCACAGGACCTCTCAGCAACAGTAGTCAGGAGTCTCCAAACATAGCAACAGGGCCAACATGTAGAGGACTCCAGTTTTCCACTTCCTCCTAAATCACAGACACACAAACGGCCTAATGATCGCTGGTGCTGGCTGTTCTCTCTGGTGACATAACACAGAACAGGGGCATCGTGGTGGCCAGGGCTTTATTGAACAGCCGTCTTTAGAGCTGGTATTTGTCATGTGCTCAGGATGTCCTATTACTGTATAAGAGTGGATATGTAGGGCTGTTTAGCACCAAGATGGGTTAAACCTGAATGGTACAGAAGTAAAATGCATACGCATAGTGATGCACTAAAGTGCAACAAACATGATATCACATGGAGTCAGGAGAATAGTGTAGATATTTGATTATACAATTCTCTTATTATTTAATTCTCTCCTGCTTCAGCTGAAACAATTCACTAATATCCTAAATGGTGTACATTATTGTTCTCTTATTATGTTGTTTCCAGGAGCCATGCACAAATGTTTCTTTTTATTTAGGGGATGTAAAATACTATATTGTATAATGGTCTTATTAATGTGTGTGTGTGTGTGTGCGTGTGTGTGTGTGTGCGTGTGTGTCCGTGTGTGTGCGTGTGTGTGTGTGTTCATACCCAAACCTGACCTCAGCCCCCCGGCCAGCACGTTTAGCAGGGTAAAGGTGAGGGGGATTGTGGGACCTGGCTGGGTCCTGCCAGGCAGCGTCTCTTCAGGTAGATTCCCAGTGATCTCTCTGCCGTCTGGGCTGCATGGGCTAATCTGCCTAAGCTGCTTTCACACGATTTCACCCTGCCAGGAATTAAGGAGAGGTTTGTACGCCTCCTCCGAGCCAGACTTGGTTGGAGCATGGCTGTGGGATGTCCAGTCTGTTTGACGCTCCACTGGACAGGGTCAGGGCTGTGATTAGATGTACTATAAATGCACCTTGTTATTGGTGACTAGATAACTTCCCCTTCTGCCATGTCAGTGTTCCATTATTAGCACGGATTTAAAGATGTCCCGTTTGCCTTTCATCCATCCCTACATTCTCACCAACAGGAATAGTGATGACGCGTTAGGGTCACATTATGGTCGACCTATTGAAACTCCTCTGTCTTCCTCCCCAGTGAGTACTACCGTATGTGGATGGATGGTATCATTTAACTAATGCACACATTTGCCCTTTTCACTCCATTAGCAATTCATAGCACCTATATAGTCTGACTGACATTTCATTCTGGGAACAAAAGATTGTTTTTCTTTCTTCCTGTGTTAAATGTGTACCCTGAGATTCCACCAAACAATAGGCCTGTAATGAAACCTTCCCAAGGTGGACATTTTCTAAGAGAAAGAGGAAGCTATCTCAATAGCTCTCATGGCTAAAGATATCTGACAGAGAGAGAGCTGGCCTTCCTGTGCTACTTTTTGAGGCTGTTGATCTTTAGCACGTTAGATAATCTCTTGTGACCTGAAGTCACCCTCCCCATGTCCATAGATGCTCTTGACATCACATATTTCAAAGGGTATGAAATTGCTTTATAAGGCACCATCAGCCTCAGAGTGCTTCATAAGTCAACATTTAGGCCTCCATCAAATAAAAATAAATGTTCCTTTTTACAACTACATTCAAAGGTAATTATATATATTTATACACACACACACACACACACACATACTGTATACATATGTATATATGACAAGAAGTATGGGTATACCTCAACTAAATCAGCTCAAACCTACATATGATATTATTGTATTGGAGCTCCCCGAAACAGAACGTGTTCGTCACCAAGTCATTCTAAAGATAACCAAACCAAGTAGGCATATCCAGAACACAATTTACAGTAGGCTACAGTATATGTGGCAATACTATGTGAAAATGTCAAACTGTCTACTCACACAAAATGCATTAAAGAATAAAGACAATAAACACAAGAACATTTTGTATTTCAGGGCAATTTGATTTAATTATTTAATTCTTGTAATTACATTACACTTTTGAGCTGCATCACACATACGTCCATTATGTCAAAGTACATTATGCTACTGTACTATACTAGAAGTCCTTCTACCTTTGTATTTGTTGTGTCCTTTACATTATTATGATTATTATTCTTATTACTGAAATAACATTCAGCTGTTATCAGTTTGTCCTGGGTATGCGATATTGACCATGTAAGACCATGTTTGTAGGTGAGGGAGGATATTATAGTTCTGTCTATTCTCTCTCAGCAGGTATACTGTAGACAATGACATTACACCTGTTTATGAGACCAAAAGGTTATTAAGCACATCTCACACACACACATACACACACACACAAAAACACACACACAAAAACACAAGTTTGCACATGGGGCCAGTGGAGCAGACAGCTGCCGTGCTGGTCCTGTCAGGTGGAGTAGGCTTATGTGTATGTCTTTAAGTTGAGCCGCGACGCCTCTGCAATCTCTTAATGCACGCAAGCAGATCGTCTCAGAGCGGCTCAAGTAGGCAACCTTGGCTCATGACCTGGTGCACACGTGCACCAGAGAACAACCAAGGCCTGGGTCGAGGCGAGGCCCTGACATCACTGTTATATCATTACAGGGTACTGGCAGTGCATGCCCAAGAGGATCTTTTTAGGAGAGTGGCGTAATCCTGTCTGAAAGGGTGACTGAGGGGTTGTGTGTGTGTGTGTGTGTGTCAGGGAGGAGGAAGAGCAGTAGGTGGTCTGATAGGCAGAGAGAAGTGGAGAGGAGTGACAAGACGAAGAGATTGAGACTCGCAGAAAGAGATGACAGGACAGCAGGATGATAGGAGAGAGAGATAAAAAGGAAAGATGGCAGGGCAGACAAGAGGTAGAAGAAAGGAGGGGAGGGATAAGAGGGAGGGTTTGTTTCCCAGTCCTTGGTTATATATATGTTCCAGGAGAGAGAATATGTGTGTGTGTGTGTGTGTGTGTGTGTGTGCGTGTGTGTAAGGGCATCTGGTTTTGCTAACCAGCGAGAACATTCCCTACCTTTGTTCTCGTCTGGCTGGGAGGTTTTAGAGGGACGCCTTCTCATATCCTGTTCTCGGAGCGCCGCCTTCGCCCTTGAAGTGAGATTTACGGCGTGCTGAGGGTCGGCCGTTGGTGTGCGTGTTAGTGCGCGTCGGCTGGCCTGTCCATCTACATGTGAGGGGAGTGTGAGGGTGTGTGTGTCACTCAAGCTACAGCATGTACAAATAGGGAAATACAAGATCTCATTCATACCACTGAGAGAGGAAGGCAGAGTGCAAGAGTGTGTGTGTGAGAGAGAGAGAGGGGGGGAGAGAGAGAGATTGAGAGATTGAGAGAGAGAGAGAGAAGGGCAGACCGAAGGGAAGAGCAGAAAGAAGGTAAGTCATGGTTTGCAAGGTCCCTCTGTGCCCTCATCACTCATACCCGGGCAGAGCCCCCTAGACTCATTAATAAAACAGAAACACATGTCAAAAGACTGGGCCTCCCTCTTGAGAACACAGGGCTCGGTCTAGCACAACTCCACGTCCCTCCTTCTCAAAAACATGTCAGACCACTGTTTTTACCCTGCTGTCGACCGGCCGTCCACGTTCATCTACACCTCCATCCATCCCTTCATCTGGGTTTTGTATTTCAAGAAAAAAAACTATTGTGATGATGATTTCCAGTGATATTCACTGTTGGCAAACTGATGCCAGAGCTTCCGCCCAAATAAGGGCAGGCCGTCGGTGCGGAATGTGGCTGAGTCAGCATGTACAGTAGCATTCATGTAGCTGTCTTTGTTACTGCCTGAGCAAAAGTTAGATACTAGACACAGTATGAGGAGAATGGCGACTGAAAGAGAACATGACAGCTTACAGTACAATAATAATGTTTCGGTTACATGATGCAGTAGTTCACATGCTACGAGTTGTAACTCATGAACACACTGAACGCTTTCAAAGTTTTCATTAGGGACCTTCTGTTACACACGACATTGAATAAAGCTACAGGGACTGAAGATCCATTCCAAATGTTCTGGCTACCACAAAAAAAGTCACTGGTCAATCTGGACTCTATCAAATAACACACACAACACATACACATAACGCGCACAACACATACACATAACGCACACATCTTGGAGGGAGTCTTCAGTGCGGAGTGCAGGAAAGAGCCAACCACAACAGTTCTTCAGCTGGCAGCTTTAGTTGGTGCAGAAGGACATAAAGCTTGCCAGTGAAGAACTGCTGCGGGTCAGCCAGGCCAGGGAGCATCCTCACACACACACACACATACATACATACACACACACACACGGTCTCCTCTTCCTCTTCAGGCACAGACAGGGACTCTAAAGAGAGAGAGAGAGAGAGGGGGGGGGGGGGGACAGACTATTAGGATAAGGTCCAACTGACTGTTCCAAATGACAACATAAAAGAACATACTGTACAGTACCTCACATGCAGGAGAGTCAAGGAGGTTCTAATATAGCAACAAAAACCTTCTTCCTGTATCAGATGACACAAACTATTTACAAAAGACAACAGTAGAGTAGGTGGGGATTGGTTCATTCGTTTTAGAGTGAGTGAGTGAGTGAGTGAGTGAGTGAGTGAGTGAGTGAGTGAGTGAGTGAGTGAGTGAGTGAGTGAGTGAGTGAGTGAGTGAGTGAGTGAGTGAGTGAGTAAGTGTGTGTGTGCTGTGTGTGTTCCAGATGCTACTGTGCAGTACATGCATGTCCGGGGCTGTGCAGCCAGTCACATGCTTCCTCTCTTAAGCTAGGCTACATCAGCTGTCGCGCCACATGGTCTGCTTCTCATAACCCTCTGGAAACTCCCAGTTGGAAAGTGTTTGGAAAAGGGTAGGCACTTTCAAAACTACTTGGTGATTGGATGAACCATCTGTCTATCACACGCTCAATTCAGAACCAATGCTGATTGGCGAGATTGTTTCCTGATCTGGCACAAATAGATCTCTATGGAGAGTATCCAGACTGATTTGCGAGAGAAACAGAATGTAAGCTTGTGAAATCAGGATGGTCTCAGGAGGCTATATTAGCTGCGCCCGCTACCACTTTCATATTCTCTTCGCTCCTGCCACAACTGAAGGCAGATAGCGTAGCTGGGCGCTCTGGTTACTTTGCCTCTGGATTCTTGATACAGAACAGCCCTTTTCCGCTGAGGCATTTCACAGTGGTTACCAAGGAACTTTCTTGTTAAGATACTTCTGTTCCCTCGGGTCTGCAACACTTACTCCACTATCAAGCCTTTTGTCGGTTTTATCTTGAGGCAGAAATGGTGCGGTTGCCTATTCGCAGTACTTTTTTTTTTCTTCATACCAAAAGAATGAACTCTTCATTGACGTCAGATAAGGTCTTTCATGTAAGCCAAACAGCATTGATTCAGTATGAAAAGTTAGCCCATTGCCAAACATAGCCCTGCCTCAGAGGTTTGGTACTGTTTGTGCTGCCTAGTTTTTTTTCCGTATTGAATGGGTTTCGGGAAGCCATCGCACCGTATTTTCAGAAGGAATTGACACTGACAGGTTTCTCCCACAGTTCAAGGGCAACTTTGGGCAAGCGAGCCCAGCGAACTCAGCGACCCCACGGACCCAACGAACCGCGGGAGCTCCAGTGGAAAGCTCCAGGCGGCAGGCCTCTGTAGTGCCGGACGGACACACACACACACACACACACACACACACACACACACAAAGCCCACAAAGCCCTGCCAAAATCTCTTTGCAGTGCAACCAATTAGCCCTCATCCTCCCGGGGCTAGTAAAGAGAAACAGGCTTTTCAACAGAGGGGATTTAAGAGTGGATCCAGTAGGACCTATATCAATAGTGGATCCAGTGGGATCTATTTAGCTCGTAACTCAGATCACATGACAGGTGGAGTCCCCCCCACCCCCCCTCCTCTCTGCTATTCTTGTCTCTGCCTAGTTGGTAAGGGACACCTGATGGACTGACCAGTTACCGTTTGTTTGCAGTGTGCACAGGAGAACAGGCTAGCTGGCTGGGCTAGAGACCCTCAACAGAGAGAGGAGAGAGAATGGAGGGAAGTAGAAAATGAGAAGGTTAGTCGGGAAGCTGAAGTAGCTGGACTGAAAGAAGTCGGGGGGGTGGGGGGGTTGGTGGCAGGGCCGCGCGAAGATAACCCCAAATAAAATACAATCAAAGTAATGGTTTGAATTAGAGCCCGCTAATCTATTGATGTCTTGTTTTTAGCCTGCTAATGCAACATAGTGAAGGCCTCGAGGTTCTTGGTTCACTAATGTTACTGTACCTACTGTAGCTACTGTACCTACTGTAGCTAAAACATCAGGTCCGAAGTCGGCGCTGCTGTGTTACCATCCGCCAGCAGCTGGCTGAGCTGGGGGCGTGTTCCTACAGAGACCTGTCCAGCACACCTGGGCCTCTCCAGGGGTCCTGACGGAACAGAGTAGAGCACTCAGCCCCGTCACCACACACCTGCCGCTTCCAACCAAGCCAGCTCTCTCCCTCTCTCTCGCTTCCTGTGTGTGTGTGTGTGTGTGTGTGTGTGTGTGCGTGCGCGCGAGTTAGTTATAGGTAACAACTACCCCCTCCCCACCAGCCCGCCTACTTTTGGACATCAATTGAGCCCCCTGGGAGTAGAGGAAGCATGTTGTTCATCTCTCTAACACACTCCTGGAGTGGGCTAGCTATATCCCTGAGCACGGAACACTGTGTACCCAAAGAGTGATTTATTAAACAACACAGACGCTTCCCGGGACTAATACAGTCAGCCAGAGCAACAGGCTGAAAAGGGGTGCGTCATGCGTGCCTGTGTGCGTGTGTGTAGAGCAAGGCCCCCAGAGTCCAAATGAAGTCATTATTCACAGTGACGTTGTGTATGGGGAAAAACACACAAAATACATGACACACACTCTCACACACGACATACATGACACACTCTCGCACACACAAAATACATGACACACACTCTCACACACGACATACATGACACACACTCTCGCACACACAAAATATATGACACACACTCTCACACACGACATACATGACACGCACACACGACACTCACACATTTATGTTACATTCCCTCATGCTCTCCTTAGACTACTAGCCAGTGCTTAGGAGACCAAGGGACTTGGTGACACTAATGGGAACAACAGCCCACTGACGTCAAACAGCGCCAGTTAGAACCGCCAGACCAGTGAAAAGGCCAAGCCATCATAAGGTGTGTGTGTGTGTGTGTGTGAAGAGGTGTATGTGGAAGTACACAACCCCTGTGGTGTGCCGCTTTCAAATTGCAATCACTGCAGTGCAACACACACACACACACACACACCTCAAACCCAGGCTGCTATCCGACTATAAATAATAAGCATAAATTGCTTTCAAGTCAACAGCAGATCAATATGTTAGCCAGTCCTTCTTTATACAGCCAGAATGTTCTTACCAAGCAGAGGGAGAGGGACTCTGAGCTGAGCTGAGCCAATCTGCCAACATAGAACTCTAAATCTGAGAGAGAGCGGAGCCAACAACATGCCCTGTCAAAATGGCTTCATCACTGAAGCTGTGTATCTGTGAAAGTGGAGGCGCTAGTCAAAATGAATGTGACCGAGGAGAGAAATGCGCTAACGAGCCTGTGTGTGTGTGTGTGTGTGTGTGTGTGTGTGTGTTTGCATGTGGGTGTGAGTGAGTTAATGAGTGTGCGAGAAAGAAACTAAGATGTGTGACAGTGAATGTATGTATTTAAATATGAGACGGTGTGTGTGATGGAAAGAGTCTGAGAGTGTTTGTATGAGAGAGAGTTTGTCTATACATGGAGGAAGGGGTATGTACCGTACGAGTGTGAGAGCACTCTTGTGTACCTCCCTTCCTCCAAGCAACAAAATGAGCATGCACGCATTAGAGGGGCAGAAAGACAGCCACACCCAGCAGTGGAGGCATTGGCTCTTATCCTCTCTCTCTCTCCCCCTCTCCTTCTTCTCTCTTCTCCCTCTCTCTCCCTCCCTCCCCCTCTCCCTCTCCCTCCCTCTCACCCCCCTTTAGTGAATAACAGTCACTGTGGTTTGAATCACAAACCCACATTCTCTCTCACTTCTACTGACTGCAGTAGTAGAGACTCTGGTAGGAAAACCGCCAGGCCTTCTGGGAATATGCACACAATCCATTTGGGTTATGAAATGCCACTTGACACTGCTGACGGAGGCAGTGGGACGCAGGGGGCAGAACGAGTCACTACACCGGGGACTAGTCCATGCTGCACGTC
>NC_140234.1:51439180-51574180 GCF_949987555.1 Borostomias antarcticus | reverse complement strand
CCTCTCTCAACCTCCACCTCGCTAGCCCCGGTTCTCTCGTTACACACCTCCCTCTGTCTGCTGCACCTCTCTGCTTCTCTCCCTCTCTCTTTCTCTCCCTCTCTCTCGCAGTGTTACCCTGCCACACCCAGAACCCTAACCCATTCTGATTCTGAACCCTAACCCTAACCCAGATTCTCCCCTCTAAACTTTATATACAGTACGCCTCCTTCAAAACCGACCTGCAGTGAAGTACTGAGCCCGGGTTACAATACATGTCTATACCCTCACTTTCTGTGTGTGTGTGTGTGTGTGTGTGTGTGTGTGTGTGTGTGTGTGTGTGTGTGTGCGTGCGCCCGTGAGCCAAGTACGTAGATCGAAATACTGTGAGGCACAATGGGCACCAGTGCTTTAACTAGGTCACGGACATGGCTCTGTGAAAAACTAAACCTGGCGGCCATTCAATCACAGGGGAGATCCCACGCACACCGACGCCGCCGTATTGGCCACCGGAGTCCCAGGGCCTTCACCACCGAGACGATTCGGCGTGCTGTGCTGGACCTGCCGGGGTGTCGGGACGAACATGCTGACAGGGATGGAACCATGGTGGCACCGTGAGTCGTTTTAAGGCCCCAGTTTGATGTGGAATCAGCCGGGTTTCGCCGCAGGCGCCAGCCCACAATGAACCAAGCCCACTAAGGCCGAGGCATAAAACAGGCAGACTCTAAATAGTTCCTTTTCCCTTCATAATGTTCTGCTCTTCTACATTCCTGTACATTCTACAGTGGAAATACCATACCACTTCATTTACATTGACATACTGCATCCACCGGAGTCACTCACTGTACTCAAACCACGACTGTGCAGAAGGCCGCAAAGCCTGCATACACGCACACACAGGGAGTATATCCAGGCTGCCATGGGAGGCTACTGTGAGTGAGTGAGTGAGTGAGTGAGTGAGTGAGTGAGTGAGTGAGTGAGTGAGTGAGTGAGTGAGTGAGTGAGTGAGTGAGTGAGTGAGTGAGTGAGTGAGTGAGTGAGTGAGTGAGTGAGTGAGTGTGAGGGAGTGAGGGAGTGAGGGAGAGAGAGAGTGAGAGAGCGAGAGAGCAAGCGAGAGAGAGAGCGAGAGAGAGCACCCACAGATGGGGAGCGTTTCTGTATCTGTCCTTGAGACCACAGACAGCCTCACTGAGAGCCATCTGCCCTCCTTCATAACACTGCTGCCTGATACAGACGCCCACGGCACCAGCCAGGGAGAATCATCACACTGGTGCCATCACAGGCACCCCCCCCCCTCTCCACACACACGCACACACACCATATAAATTACTATATATCTATCAATTAATCAGCATACTGTATTGAAATGCAGTGCACATACACTCATCATCCTAAACACAGCAGGCATACACTACATTACATCAGTCATTTAGCAGACGCTTTTATCCAAAGCAACTTACGGTAAATGCATTTAGCGTAGGTAGTCAGTGTAGTACTCACCAGAACTCACATGTGAATCTTCTACTAACAGTAACAAACAAATTCACTCATACACACAGTTTTCACACATTAAGTCCGCATTTTCTTCCAGTACATGCTAACACCAACGCTAGCGGGCACTGCCTACTGAGCTAAGCGCCATAGAGGCCTATAGGCCAGGGTGTGCCCCCCCTCCCCCTCCCCCCTCCGAGTCATGCAACCTCATTCTACCGCATTTCCACTGCGGTTCCTCGCCCCCGTTGGGGAGTTCTCTGATAGGCCATCAATAACTGCCAATGGGCAATCCGGCATTGTTCAACTATGCCGCTCAATAGGAAATTCATTAGCATGCTAATGTCAGCGCTAACGTGATCTTGTGGTGAAATGCAACAGTTTTTTGAGGGGAGGGTAAGATCAATGTGAGCCGTCTGATGTGGAGGACTTTGGCCTGGTGTATGTGAGGGTGAGGATCATTCTTAGAAACATCTCAGAAGTGGGTCCCGCCTAGCCGTTGGCTCTTGCCCCTTCTTGCATTCTTGCACGTACCCGCAAATGGCCCGGCATGCCCACACGCACACACACACACACACGCACACACACACACAACTCATGACTTCTGCTATGACTACAACCATTAGAGTACAGCAGAACAGAGGGAATGCAGGATCTCAGTGAGACCTTGAATTACAATCGGACTGCCTCTCCCTCCCTTCATGTGCGACCCTACAATCAGTGTGTGTGTGTGTGTCTGGGGAGTGGCACTATGGACGTCACTGATGTCTGAATTAATCTCATCCAGCCATGCGGAGATAAAGACAGCGCTCGCTAACACACACACACACACAGGTCACTGCAATATGGCGAGACAATCAGGCCACAGAGCAAACACTGGAGAGAGATAGAAAGAGTATGTGCGGTAAACCTCCAGTACAAAATGGGTCACACAGTAGATAGTAGCTCCACTATAGATATACTTATGCACTTTGCATAAATGCATTATTTCTCAAATGCCTTTGAATGAATGAAATGATTTGATAAGGATCTTGTGTCATTGGGGTCAATATCATATTTAATGTGTATGTACATAGACCTAGTTTGAAAATATTTAATAGAGTTTCAAATACAGTAATTCCTTGAATTGACTTGGCTCAATTGACGGCTATATTGACGGCTCTATTGCTGGTTGTCTTGCGACAACCAGCCCTGGACGAACAAAAATGGGGGGGCTCAGATGATCAAGTGTGGTAATTGCAACACCAAGGTTGTGGGTTCAATTCCCACTGACACCCTACATGGCAAAAGTGTAGCCAGTCACTGTGCTGTTCGTCATTTAGGATAAAACAGTCTGCTAGTATCTATGACTGCAAACAATCAGTGTTATCGTAACACAATATAGGTTATACTGAACGTAATCAAATCAAACCAAAGCTTTATTTGTATAGCGTATTTCATACACAGAGGTAACATAAGGCAACCATGTAAACCACGGCCCCTCAACTAATGTTACATTATATTATATAAAGCTGAGAAATCACATGACAAATGTGCAACAACTCAATCACCTTTGTCTGTCCCGAAAGAGAAGGCAATTTCACATCCTCTTTATACTGCATGTGGGCCTGGCTGCACTCACAGTGTGTCATTGTATCCACAGACAATGAAGTCCTTTAAATACACTAACACGTAGGCTTGTGAGAAACTGGCCTCAAATTACAAAATCCCAACTTCCTAACCAGGAAGAGTAGGATGTTCTGTGCTGACATAATTCTCTCGTAATTCTCCAATCGGGTCAGAGACCAAGAGCTCAAAGGTGCCATTCTGATAATCTGGATGCATCGGCCAGCATTCCGACACTGCGTATCCCAGTTACATACATGTATCACACAATTCATTTCCAAAGAGGAGATAATGGCTTTGCTCAATGTATAAAAAGAACAGATGGGGTGGGGGTGAGGGATAGGATGGTGGAAGTTGAAGTGCAGTAGTACTAAAGCACTTGTAGGATAGCCTACAGCTCTTCTGCCATTTCCAAAACCACTCTTCAGAGGCGCCCAAGTGATAAAAGAGGAGTGGCGCCTTTGCCATGGCCTCACATCCACATAGCTTGTGTGAACACAGCAGGAACCAGGAAGCCAACCAGCTAGGCAACCTTTAGAATTTCCTACCCCCGTGAATAAGTATGAAGCATCAATGTCACCCTCTGAAAAAAAAAGACACTGCTGAACAGGAATGGCCATTGTTTGCTCAAGGACGAGTCATCGTTCTGGGGCTGTTTTCCTTGTGAGCCCCCACCCCCCATACACACACACACCGAGGTCAGGACCATCATTATCAATAATAAATCGATAATAAATCGATTGGCTGGTGGGGAATAGCACTCTGGATACTAAGTAGGGAGCATCATTGTTAAACTCATTTGAGAAAGATCAGGTGAAACTCCATGATGAACATGCCTTAGGCTTTTGTGTATAACTGTCGTTATAACTGCTTATTACACAGGTTTATAGAATTGGGGTGTTCCTGTGAAATCTTCATGCCGAGATTGCATAATGGAGTTAAAGGCCTCCTTACCAATTGTCCCTGCATTGTATTATACCTGCCACAACAATTCCAAAGAAATTGGGGGCAAATTTTAGGAGATTCTTGAACGTAATATAGGGTAAGTGTTTATAAGATTAGAAAGAGGACAGATCTTGTGTTTTTCACAGTATGCCTATATCACGATATTTCATTGAAGGTTATCAGAAATGGCCCACAAACTTTCTCAATCTCTAACTCAAACTTTTCCATTTGTGAAAAACGCAACCCACCCAGTTCAGCTCATGGCTCTGCATTCCACAGGTTAAGTACCCCCACTCACCTGATAAAATACTTAGCCTACTAAAAATAAAGAGCAAATGCGCTCGTTTCTTACCTTTATCAGAGTGGACATAAATGGAAGCTTGAAGGCAGCCTAGATCCTTCGATTAATCTTCAGGTGATGAGGAGACTTTTTTGAGTTACTTATTATAGGGTCTTACGTCTTGAAGCGGAAAATGAAAGACGCAGCGAGAGAGGAGAGGGGAAACGTTCACGGGGAAAACCGTGCATCCATGTTGCGCTGTGAAGGGTGGGGCCTTATGGAATTCGCCTCTCAGTTCTCGTCTTTGAGCTGAATCAAAGGCTATTAAAACTTCTGAAATGCCAGGAGAATGTGGGTAGGCCCATCGCCTTTATACAGAGCAACCTAGAAATACTCATCTTTTGCACTTGGCTTTTGTTAGGCTAGTGTTGCGCATCAGTGGGCCTATTCTAATTTGATTTACAATAGACCTATCTGAAAGTCGATATTAGAGACATAGCCTACTCTTTGACAAGTTTACATTGATAATTCACGATCACAATCGCAATGGAGGCCTAGTTGTAAACCGTTAAACGTAGGCCTATACGGTCTGTCCAACGAGAAATGGGCTAACTCAAAATTGACTATGTATTACCCAAGGATCTAGAAGGCTATCAGATTAAGTAATGTTATCACATCGGCTCGACGACTGCTCCACCCTAAACTAATTTCATCAAGTCACCCTAGGTATGGCACTGCAATTTTAGTTTCATTGCATAGGCGAGACACGTTCAATTTGCAAAAGTAGACTGAGGTCAGTTTTAAGGCGCACAGGTCTGCAGTAGTCTATAAAACTAAATTAATTGATGGAAAGTTTTCCACCATAAGTTTTCAAAATAGTCTTCCCTATAGCCTATGAATTGACTGACTTACTGTATTTCGTGGGGGGACTCTTCTCCTTCGTTATCACATGACAGTGGCATCAAGTTGATCAATTAGTCCGAATTTTATTAGGCTACTTTATCGATCAGGCGATAGATAGCCTATGCTCCGTAGCCTCTATAGCCTCCGGAATATAGCCTGCCGACCGACCAGCCGTCTCCACGCCCATAATTCCGTTGACTTTCCAGTTATCTGCACCATGGATAAAGTTGCACAGACCATTTCAGCGAATAGATGTAGCCTAAAACAAAATAATATTATATTGATTAACTGCCAAAACTAGCATACATTGAAACGCACTGGTAGGTTACGCATTTCGTGATGAGGCTATGGATTTGTGTAATCTTCCTCAGCGAAAATGACAGATTCAAAAACGGCATGTAGGCTATCACCTATCTCACATTCTACATTTTGTGAGGTGTTCGAGTCCTCTGCATGTTAGTCAAGCGAAAGCATTGCAATGAAAAAAGCCTTTTTCCCACAGCCACACCTTAACTCTCAATCAATTCTGACAGTTCGAATGCCTTCGACGAATGCGTCCTAAACCAGAATATCCCAGAACTTAATGTACTATTTTCCTCTTATGCGTATTATGAGCTACAATTTAACTTATCGAATAAAAATAGGACACCGCCCCAGTTTCACTTCCCAGTTTCCTAGTTTCCCAGTCTCTCGCCGCATCTCGTATTCTCAGTAGCCTCGTCCACCTCTCTTCAAACCGGCTTCTCACTCCGATCAGCTGGAAGGGCAATGACGCCAACAGCAACAGCTGGCCAATCAAACTCCAACTTCAAAGAACACTGATGACGCCCACCGGTTACGCTCTCTGACTGTCAGATGTCTGCTCCAATGCTATTTCCCATTATTGTGGGACATAAGGCGGGAGCAAGAAATATTAACCAATGAGAGTCCCCACCCAAGAGAGGCGTTGTCTCCAGACCTATAAGGTACGTGGAAATAGTGAACTGCAAAGAACTTTTCTGGGTTACGCTACTGTTAACAGGTTTTATTCCATGCTGTCAGGTTTTCTAGACTACCCATGATGAAAGGGAGGGACTAGGCTACGGCCTATAAGGCTTCACTTCACTTGCATGTATTTCAGTCTAATGGCTCTCTCCTCAACTCTCGCTCATGACTTCGCTTTAACCGGATGCGCCAGATGGTTAATGCTGCATTCACGTGCTCCTCGGATGGTCCAATTTTCTGAGTTGTGAACTTGTTCTTCCGACTTCAGTGTTTTGTTTGAGCTTTTACTTCGTAATTTGGGGACAACATGAATGATACAAAGAAGATAATGTATTTTATTGCCAAGGGCATTTAAACAACCTGCTGGTAATGATTCTAGTTTTTGTGTGACAATAAAGAGCAAATGATTCCCTAAAGCACAAAGATAGGCTATTGCTTTACCTGTCTTGTTGAATAACTAGCTAATCTAATAACTAGGGCTGCAAGCAGCAGTGAGCGGGCCCTCGCACCCTGCGCGTGTCGATGTGCGGCGCCGTTAAAGGGTGTGCTATTTTGGAGTACTGAGAGAAACTTACTGTCACCAGTAGGTGGCGCTCTTAGCGTGACTCAATACCGACGCGATGTGTTAAGGACGGTACCTCGATGAAGCGTGAGAAATGTGTAAATAGGACAATGTAGGTAGGAGTTATGACTTCCTGCTTGACCTGTAGGCGGCGCTATACGTATGACTCAATACTGACCTACAGATGTGTTCAGGACGCAACCTTCATGAAGCTTGAGTAATTTGGTGCAAATCGGATAATGTATGTAGGTGTTTTGAGGATTTCCTGTTTCACCAATAGGTGGCGCATGAAGTGTGAGACATATCGGACAAATTGGATAATGTATGGAGGAGTTATGAGGACTTCCTGTTTTAGGGCGAAATGTCAATTCGCCGCAGTGCCACGGCAAGGATGTTTAGTAAACGTAACATTTTTTTGATAATTTTTAATAAGAAAGGTCTTCAGATGAAGCAGACCGAGTGTGAAGTCGATCGGATGACATCTGTAGGAGGACTTCGTTAAAAGTACGAGGGATGGAAATGTCAAAAACGAGCAAAATGGCGGACTTAGGTTATGGCTTCAAAATACTTTTTTGTGTGTGTGGTTAAATTAGCTATGTCTATCAACTTTCGTTTGCCTACGAAAAACTGGTAGGTGGGGCTCGCCATTTTAAACTTTCCAGGGGGCGCTCTAGAGCCGTTTTGCCATGCCCATTTCCGGCACCCATGAAATATCTTCTTTTTTTTTTACCGGGACTGACGTATCTGCCAAGTTTCAAGTGTTTTCATGGATGTTTAGGCCGCCAAAAAGGCATTTGTGGTTTCACCAGTAGGTGGCGCTATAAGTTTGACTCAATGCCGATGCATAGATGTGTTCAGGATGTGACCTTCATGAAGCGTGAGCAATTAGGTGCAAATCGGATAATGTATGTAGGAGTTATGAGGACTTCCTGTTTTATGGCAAAATGTCAGAATTTGGCGGGATGCCACGGCAAGGGTGTTTGGTGAAAACTCAATTTCTTGATAACTTTTGATCACAAAGGTCTTAAGATGAAGCTGACCGAATATTAAGTTTATCGGATGAAATCTGTAGGAGGAGTTTGTTAAAGTACGAGGCATGGAAATGGTAAAAACAAGGAAAAAATGGCACATTAAGAGCAAAATGGCTGACTTCCTGTTGGATGTTGGGTATAACTCCAAGAGACATTTTAGTGTGTCTCGATGAACTACATATGCCCACTAAATTTCGTTCGCCTACATCAAATGGAAAGGTGGGGCTCGCCATTTAAAATTTTCCAGGGGGCGCTCTTGAGCCGCTTTGCCACGCCCATTTCCGTCACCCATGAAATATCATTTTTTTCACCGGGACTGACGTATACCAAGTTTCAAGTGTTTTCATGGATGTTTAGGCCGCCAAAAAGGCATTTGTGGTTTCACCAGTATGTGGCGCTATAAGTTTGACTCAATGCCGATGCATAGATGTGTTCAGGATGCGACCTTCATGAAGCGTGAGCAATTAGGTGCAAATCGGATAATGTATGTAGGAGTTATGAGGACTACCTGTTTTATGGCAAAATGTCAAAATTTGGCGGGGTGCCACGGCAAGGATGTTTGGTGAAAACTCAATTTCTTGATAACTTTTGATCACAAAGGTCTTAAGATGAAGCTGACCGAATATGAAGTTTATCGGATGAAATCTGTAGGAGGAGTTTGTTAAAGTACGAGGCATGGAAATGGTAAAAACAAGGAAAAAATGGCACATTAAGAGCAAAATGGCTGACTTCCTGTTGGATGTTGGGTATAACTCCAAGAGACATTTTAGTGTGTCTCGATGAACTACATATGCCCACTAAATTTCGTATGCCTACATCAAACTGAAAGGTTGGGCTCGCCATTTAAAATATTCCAGGGGGCGCTCTTGAGCCGCTTTGCCACGCCCATTTCCGTCACCCATGAAATATCATTTTTTTCACCGGGACTGACGTATCTGCAAAGTTTCATGTGTTTTCATCGATGTTTAGGCTGCCAAAAAGGCATTTGTTTGGAGAGAAGAAGAAGGTAGAAGGTAGGAGAAGGGAGAATAATAATCCTTACAATTTGAATTGGGCCTCGCACCGCCAGTGCTCGGGCCCTAACTAGCCCAGCGTAGCTGTTTGTATTTCAAATGCCTCAGAACCATTGCTGATTGGCGAGATTGTTTTCTGATCTGGCACAAACGGATCTCTATGGAGAGTATCCAGACTGATTTGCAAGAGAAACAGAATCTGAGCTCACGAAATCAGGATAATCTCACGAGGCTAGTCTTATCCTAGACAGCCTGAGAAATTGGACAGGTGAGTGCAGCACTTGTCCACAAGTATAGGACTACTGGTAGTAGACACTGTGACACTAGCAGCCTAGTGGGCTGTTTCAAAACTATTTTTTACAAAAGTAAGTTATCTGCATCATTAGGCTGTTAGAGATAAAGATAAAATAATTATTTATTGATGATGACCTATACAATTAAAGGGCTCTATCAGGAAAATGTAGACCATAGATATACATAAACTTAAAGTTTCAAGATCCCTATAATTCTAAGGTCACGAAATGATGATGACTGAGCAACCAGATCAATCACCAAGACAACAGATAAGCTGCTCTTGGCCCAGGTGGCTTCAGCAAGCCGGTAACGACACATTTTCACTCACCAGTTGTCAAATAAAGTTGAAAGATCAAGCAGCAAGTTTCTTAATTCCACCAATGTTAGCTGGTAATTCCGTTTTGGTAGGTATGGATTTGAAAGCGCGTGGATTTGACAGTTGTTTTCCCTCACATCCCAGTTGAGTTAGCCTGATATCAGACAGAATTGTCAACTTGTTACTCCACTGAGAACTTCCATTTAGAATCAGCAAACTTTTAGTGGGCGGATTTGAAGGTCTGGGCCCAGGCTACAGTTGATGATGAAAAAATTGACCGTTTAATAAGTTTATTGGGTTATAATTATTATCTGGTTCTTGGTTAAATGGTTAACTGTTAACATCCCTACAGGACTGCTTGATCAATATTGAGAGAGGGGAGACAAGAGAGGGAGATGAGAGAGACAAGATAGAGAGACAAGAGGGAGGGGGAGAGAACGACAGACAGGTGAGAACTCATTATCTCTAGTCGCTGGAGTCACAGTTAGAATCTGTAGATATTAATTACAGTTTGTATTTATAATGCAAAACAGAATGTTTTATTTATAGGTCGATTTATAGGATTCAGACAGTTCATGAAACTTGTTTAGTGAAAAATAAAACATAAGAGAGAGGGAGAGATGAAAAGTAAAGTATGCGGATGTGGAAATATATTTCAGAACTAATTATATGCCAATATTAAATCAATTTGATCATTTGAATGCTCAAAAATGGCATTGCCAATGAATATTAAGTTAGAAAATACGATTTAACTACAACCACTAACTATAAACCACGCCCACGTCCGGTTTCTATCCTAATACAGATACAGATATGAATAATTTAATGGTTGAACAGATAGATATACAGATACAGATAATGACGTCTCGGTGCATCCTCATCAAAAGACTGGAGAAGTGGGTTGGCCTCTCCGGTCCAGTCCTTAATTGGCTTAGGACCTATCTAACCGGTCGTGATTTCTTCGTTGCCCTCGGTGAACATAGCTCAGGAAAGATCCCTATGACCTGTGGGGTGCCCCAAGGATCGATCCTAGGACCTCTACTCTTCAGCCTGTACATGCTGCCCCTTGGCAGTGTCATCAGGAGGCACAACATTAGCTACCATAGCTACGCAGATGATACCCAACTCTATATTTCTGTAACAGCCAGTAACTACAGCTTGGTTGACTGCCTTGTCAAGTGTATTACGGATATAAATGTATGGATGTCACATAATTTCCTCCAACTAAACCAGGACAAAACAGAAGTACTGATCATTGGAGAAAAAGCTGAAAGAGAGAAACTATCTGCACACTTAAAAACTCTGGAAATTGACACCAAATGCCAGGCTAAAAACCTAGGTGTCATACTTGACTCAGATCTTAATTTCGAAAACCACATCAAGAATATTACAAAGACATCTTTTTACCACCTAAGGAACATTGCCAAGGTGCAACCCTTTCTCTCTCAGGCTGACACCGAAAGATTAATGCATGCTTTCATCACAAGCAGGCTGGACTACTGCAATGCTCTACTATCAGGCCTACCAAAGAAAGCAATCTCTAAGCTACAAATGATACAGAATGCTGCAGCACGAGTCCTCACTAAGACTAGACAAAGGGCACACATCACACCAGCCTTAAAATCACTACACTGGTTACCTGTCAACTCTAGAATAGACTTTAAAATACTATTACTAGTAGCCCCTACCTGGGGTTACAGGCAAAAAACCCTGATGAAATTACAACCTAAAGGAAGAGAGACCCGGCCCGGAGGAAGCCCGGGGCCCTCGTCTGGAGCCAGGCCCAGACGGAGGGCCCGCATGCGAGCGCCTGGTGGCCGGGCTTACCATGGAGCCCGGCCGGGCCCAGCCCGAATAAGCAACGTGGAAGCACCATCTCCTCCTCCATCGTCCTGTGGACCCACCACCCGCGGGAGGAATTGTCGGGGTCGGGTGCGCTGCCAACTAGGTGGCGGTGAAGGCGGGGGACACCGACGGACCGGACCCGGGCGGCAAAGGCTGGCTCTGGGGACATGGAACGTGACCTCGCTCGGGGGGAAGGAGCCGGAGCTTGTGAGGGAGGTGGAGCGATACCAATTACACCTGGTGGGGCTAACCTCCACGCACAGCACCGGCGCCGGAACCAAACTCCTGGATAGGGGTTGGACCCTGTTCTTCTCCGGAGTTGCTCACGGTATGAGGCGTAAGGCAGGTGTGGCTATACTAGCTAGCCCCCAGCTGAGCGCCTCTGTGCTGGAGTTCACCCCAGTGGACGAGAGGGTCGCCTCCCTGCGCCTTAGGACTGTGGGGGGGGGGGACTCTGACTGTGGTTTGTGCTTATGCACCGAACAGCAGTTCAGAGTACTCAGCCTTCCTGCAGACCCTGAGTGGAGTCCTTTTGGGGGCTCCTGCAGGGGACTCCAGTGTCCTACTGGGGGACTTCAATGCACACGTAGGCAATGATGGAGAAACTTGGAGGGGCGTGATTGGGAGGCATGGCCACCACGATCTGAACCCGAGTGGTGTTTTGTTGTTGGACTTCTGTGCTAGTCACGGTTTGTCCATAACAAACACCATGTTCGAACACAAGGATGCCCACAAGTACACCTGGCATCAGAACACCTTAGGCCGAAGGTCGATGATCGATTTCGTTATCGTATCATCTGATCTGAGGCCATGCGTTTTGGACACTCGGGAAAAGAGAGGGGCAGAGCTGTCCACTGATCACCATCTGGTGGTGAGCTGGTTTCGATGGCGGGGGAAACTTCTGGACAGACCTGGAAAACCCAAGCGTGTAGTGAGGGTGAACTGGGAACGTCTGGAGGAAGAGCCTGTCCGGAGAGATTTCAATTGCCACCTCCGGCGGAGCTTCTCAGGCATCCCTGTGGAGGTTGGGGACATCGAGCATGAGTGGTCGGTGTTCAAAGCCTCCATTGCTGAAGCTGCGGCTGGGAGCTGTGGCCTGAGGGCCATAGGTACCTCAAGGGGCGGTAACCCTCGGACACCGTGGTGGACAGCGGTGGTGAGGGAAGCCGTCCGACTGAAGAAGGAGGCCTTCCGGGTTATGTTAGCCCGGGAGACCCCAGAAACAGTTGCAGGGTATCGACTGGCCCGGAGGGCTGCGGCTTCGGCCGTGACCAAGGCAAAGCAGCGGGTGTGGGAGGAGTTCGGAGAAACCATGGAGAAGGACTTTCGGTCGGCACCAAAGTGTTTCTGGAAGACCATCAGACACCTCAGGAAGGGAAAGCGGGGGACCATCCAAGCTGTATACAGCAAGGAGGGGACACTGCTGACCTCAACTGAGGAGGTTGTTGAGCGTTGGAAGGAGCACTTTGAGGAACTCCTGAACCCGACTAATCCACCCTCTACGATCGAGGCAGAGCCGGAAGATGATGGGGGGTCGTCAATGTCCTTGGAGGAGGTCACTGAGGTAGTCAAACAACTCCACAGTGGCAGAGCCCCAGGGACTGATGAGATCCGTCCAGAAATGCTGAAGGCGCTGGGTGTAGAGGGGCTGTCTTGGTTGACACGCCTCTGTAACACTGCGTGGAAGTCTGGGTCAGTGCCGAAGGAGTGGCAGACTGGGGTGGTGGTCCCAATATTCAAAAAAGGGGACCAGAGGGTGTGTGCGAATTATAGAGGCATCACATTACTCAGCCTCCCAGGGAAAGTTTACTCCAAGGTGCTGGAAAGGAGGGTCCGGCCGATAGTCGAACCTCAGATCGAAGAGGAACAATGCGGATTTCGTCCTGGTCGTGGAACTACCGACCAGCTCTTCACTCTCGCAAGGATCTTGGAGGGGGCTTGGGAGTTTGCCCAACCTGTCTACATGTGTTTTGTGGACTTGGAGAAGGCTTACGACCGGGTCCCCCGAGAGGTCTTGTGGAGGGTTATGCGGGAGTATGGGGTGAGGGGGTCCCTACTTAGGGCCATCCAATCCCTGTACACCCAGAGCGAGAGCTGTGTCCGGGTCCTCGGCAGTAAGTCGTCTGCCTTTCCGGTGGGTGTTGGCCTCCGCCAGGGCTGCGCTTTGTCACCAATCCTGTTTGTGATTTTCATGGACAGGATATCGAGGCGTAGCCGGGGGGAGGTGGGTTTGCAGTTCGGTGAGCTGGGGATCACGTCACTGCTTTTTGCAGATGATGTGGTCCTGATGGCATCAGCTGCCTGCGACCTCCAGCACTCTCTGGATAGGTTCGCAACTGAGTGTGAAGCGGCTGGGATGAGAATAAGCACTTCTAAATCTGAGGCCATGGTTCTCAGCAGGAAACCGGTGGCCTGTCCGCTCCGAGTAGGAAATGAGTCCTTACCCCAAGTGAAGGAGTTCAAGTATCTGGGGGTCTTGTTCACGAGTGAGGGAACCATGGAGAGGGAGTTTGGCCGGAGAATCGGAGCAGCTGGTGCGGTTCTGCAGTCGCTATACCGCACTGTTGTGACGAAAAGAGAGCTGAGCCAAAAGGCAAAGCTCTCGATCTACCGGTCTATCTTCGTCCCCACCCTCACCTATGGTCATGAAGGATGGGTCATGACCGAAAGAACGAGATCACGGATACAAGCGGCCGAAATGAGTTTTCTCCGGAGGGTGGCTGGGGTCTCCCTGAGAGATCGGGTGAGAAGTTCAGTCATCCGGGAGAGACTCGGAGTAGAGCCGCTGCTCCTTTGCGTCGAAAGGAGCCAGTTGAGGTGGTTCGGGCATCTAGTGAGGATGCCTCCTGGGCGCCTCCCTAGGGAGGTGTTCCAGGCGTGTCCGGCTGGGAGGAGGCCGCGGGGTAGACCCAGGACCAGGTGGCGGGACTACATCTCCGCACTGGCCTGTGAGCGGCTAAAGATTCCCCAGGCAGAGCTGGTTGATGCTGCTAGGGAAAGGGATGTCTGGGGCCCCCTGCTGGAGCTGCTGCCTCCGCGACCCGACCCTGGATAAGCGGATGAAGATGATGATGATGATGATACTATTACTAGTCTATAAATCTCTCCACAGTCACTCACCAGAATACATTTCAGACATGCTTGTTAGGTACATGCCCAACAGACCACTCAGATCCTCAGGTACTGAACTTTTAACAGTTCCAAAAGCCAGGACCAAGAAACACGGAGAGGCAGCTTTTAGTTTCTATGCCCCCAACCTCTGGAACACCCTGCCGGAGTGCCTAAGAAGGGCCGAAACAACGGAGGTCTTCAAGCGAGATCTCAAGACGTACCTTTTCGACCTAGCCTACAATCACTAGCCAGGACCTTGAGACACAGAAAGGCAGCCTCAAACCTACCTGTGAATCCTGTGAATACATTGGTGTTTATCCTGCTATGCACTGTATGTATATCAAGTAGTGTACAGAAGCTGGTTACCCTGAAACAGGCTTGTTCTCTTCTGACAGCTGTGTTGCTTCAATGGCTCAGTGTGCTACTAACTGTTTTCTGCCTCCCCTAGTGCCTCTCTCTCTCCCTCCTGCCTTCTAACCAGGTCCAGTGGATGCCCCACTGTCGCCCACAGACCACCCTGAGTCCGATAGATACCCCCGTGTCAGCTGTGGATGTCGTAGTATTTAGTTAATGATGTGGTTTTCCCCTGTTCTTGTGTATGTCTTGACTCTAAAGGTCAAAGCCTATTTTTGGTGTTATCATCCGCATAGGCTAGCATGTTGAGTAATGTTGCACCATATTCATTGCACCATATTCATTGCGCCAGATCACTGCAGCGTGATTTATGATTTATGTCACCAGGCCTAACCATCCCAAGATGGGAGCAAACTATAGGATGGCCAAATAGAAGTTGTGACTGATAAGACTGACCAATGAGAGATTTGAAAAAAAAAAAAAAAACGTATGTGTGTTCTCAGTTGTTGTTGTTATTGATTGTAACCCTGCTGAACAACTCTGCATGAAAAGCAATAAACCTGGATTAACGTTATCTCGTCTGACATCCTCTTTATTTAAGGACCATAAAATACAGTAAGATAATTTCTCCTATAAATAATTATTAATCATTAATATGTATAAGCTATGTTTTCATCATTAGCACAGACACACAAACGTACACACAGACACACATCAGTCCACATCCGGCTTAGGCCTGGACCTGATGCTCTTAGCCTTTCTTGCTCTGAAAATTTAATTTAATGTAATTTATTGATATAACTCTTATAACTCTATAAATATTCTTAGCCGTTAGACAAATATATTCCAGGAGCTTGCTCCAGGTTGCCTGTTTTTATATCTGTGTTGCTTTTATGGCTCTGTGTGCTACTAACCCTGTTCTGCCTTCCCTCTCCCTAGTGCCTCTCTCTCTCCCTCCTATCTTCTAACCAGGTCCAGTGGATGCCCCACTGTCACCAGCAGACCTCCTGGAGTCCGATAGATACCCCTGTGTCTGCTGTGGATGTCGTACCATTTAGTTAACACACACACACACGTACACACAGACATACACCAGCCCACTTCCAGCTTTAGGCCTGGGCCATAGCAAACACACATGTATCAAGGTATTTGCCATGTCTCTCCTATGATGCTTTTTTAGCCTCTCTTACTCTGAAATGTAATTTAATGCAATGTATTGCTTTATAAATGTTCTTAGCCGGTAGACAAACATACTCCTGGAGCTTGCTCGATCGCCTTGTTGAGAGGGGTCAGGGAAGAATTTTTACAGCTCACTTATCTGGCCCCCGGGTGATTACTGTTTTTTTGCTTCCCTCTGGAATATGTAGAGAGTGGGTCGTATGCCCACCTCCCTTGTTCTCTGTAAAGCGCATTGTGTTGCCTCTGGGTATGAAATGCACTATACAAATAAAGCTTTGATTGATTGATTGATAGTAGGCTGGGCATCCTGGCCATCCTTTGCTGCTAGGAGAATGCAGCATTTGTACCTGTATATTTAAAAAAGCGATATTACACAAACTACCTTGTTTGTGTAAGAGTTACCTGACATCACTCATCACATGGCACTCTGTTCATTACCAGACAAGATCCCAAGACTGGTTGGCTCTTGAGGTCCCTTGAGTTAACTGAGCTAGGGAGCATGGAATGAGCTGCAAGACACTGAACTGAAACTAGATACTTTAGTCTCATAGGGTGATTTTCAACAAGTGATAAATAATATTGAATCAGATGCCTGTGTTTGTTTTAATTAAATTATAGATGTTTTATATCTATGCCTTTTTGTAGTATATTTAATGAGTGTATTTGTTTGTTTGTTATGATTGTTTTGCTTATTTATGGATTTATTTATCACTGATTGCTGTAGGGCACCATTGTGAATGAGAGCCTTGTCTCAATGGGTTTCCCCTGGCTAAATAAAGGTTTGAATTGAACAGTAAACAAAAAGAAGTATACTGTACATACAATACCTCAGCTATACCTAATAGGGTTATAATCCTACCTTGTAGCCAACACGTGTGTACTTGAGTCAGAGAAAAGTAACCACAAATCCAATCACCAAAAATCACTTGTTTTTAGGGGCCAGGCAGCGTAGCTGCCGGAACCCTATTGTATTTGCCTATATTATTATTATTATTATTATAATTATTATTATTCTCCATCTTCCACTGAAGTCTAACTTCCCATGGACAAAAAATCACCAAAATTTGCACATAGCTCCAGTACTATATCCAAAGTCCTCAACCTGCATTGTAGGTCAATAAACCTGAAGGTGGCGCTACAGCAACAGTCTAAAGTTTAAAACTTAAAAAAATCATAACAAATCAGCCATAGGTGCTATCACTGTAAAACCACCACGTGAATGTAGTCCCAAGTGAGACAAAACCTTCATACGCTTTGACCTTGCAGGAATTTTGAAGTCCATCACTCTGATTTCTTCATAAACTGTAAAACCTATCAAACATATCTCCTCCCACATTTTTTGTTCAATTGACACCAAAATGAATATACTGTATCTACAGACTGTCCTTACCAAAGGATCCTCACAGATTTTTGAAATATAAAAAATTGAGCCCACAGCACATCAAAGAGTTTCACTGTTAACAGTTTTGTATACAGTTCCTATTAATTCTCGCCAAATCAATGTCTGATCATCCTCATAAAAAGTGACAACATTGGCCACAAATCCAAGATGTAGTATGATTTTTTTCAGAATTTTATCTCAAAAATTGAATTTTTAAAAATATGTTTAATTCTGTCCTCTGAAACCAACACTTCATACAGAGAAAACTACGTTACCCACAATCCAACGCAAGCTCCACGAATCGGAGACATCGCTGTTGGCAACCCTACCCAACCCCCGCCGAGGATTACAATGACTAAATCGATTGATTGGCAACTGACTGAGTACACAGCTGCTGAAGTTAATGTTCAATTATGAAAAAAAAGCTAACAAAACCTGTAACCCACATTTTTCAATCAATTAACACTAAAGTTGCTACACTGGATCTTCAAACTGTCATTCACAAACTCATTGACCAGATTATTGAATTATCAAAATTGAGCTTACAATGCATCAAAATGTTTTACTTATTATTATTATTATTCTCCATCTTCCACTGAAGTCTAACTTCCTGTGGACAAAAAATCACCAACATTTGCACATAGCTCCAGTACTATACCCAAAGTCCTCAATCTGCATTGTAGGTCAATAAAGCTGAAGGTGGCGCTACAGCAACAGTCTAAAGTTTAAAACTTTAAAAAATCATAACAAATCAGCCATAGGTGCCATCACTGTAAAACAACCACATGAATGTAGTACCAAGTGAGACAAAACTTTCATACACTCTGACCTTGCAGGAATTTTGAAGTCCATCACTCTGATTTTTTCATAAACTGTAAAACCTATCAAACCTATCTCCTCCCACATCTTTTGTTCAATTGACACCAAAATTGATATACTGTATCTTCAGACGGTCCGTACCAAACGATCCTCACAGATTATTGAAATATGAACAATTGAGCCCACAGCACATCAAAAGGTTTTACTGTAAACAGTTCTGTATACAGTTCCTATTAATTCTCGCCAAATCAATGTCTGATCATCCTCATAAAAAGTGACAACATTGGCCACATATCTAAGATGTAGTGTGATTTATTTCAGAATTTTATCTCAAAAATTGAATTTTTAAAAATATGTTTAATTCTGTCCTCTGAAACCAACACTACATACAGAGAAAACTACATTACCCACAATCCAACGCAAGCTCCGGAGACATCGCTGTTGGCAACCCTACCCAGCCCCCGCCGAGGATTACAATGACTAAATCGATTGATTGGCAACTGACTGAGTACACAGCTGCTGAAGTTAATGGTCAATTATGAAGAAAAGCAGACAAAACCTGTAAAAATTAATAAACATATCTCATCCCACATTTTTCAATCAATTAACACCACACAACTTGCTCCACTGGATGTTCAGACGGTAATTCACAAACTCATTGACCAGATTGTTGAATTATCAAAATCGTGCTTACAATGCATCAAAATCTTTTACAAATGTTTTACGATACGATATGAATGTACAAAATTAACATTGGAATGTCAACTTTCTTGTTGTCCTCCTATTCGCTCGCTTATTGCTCCTAAACTTGTCGGAAATTGCCTGGCCCCGCCTCATCGCTGCGAAGCAGCTTTAATTCTACTTTTGCTTTTTGCATCTTTTTTGAGCAAACAAAGAATTCCTGAGGTTTGGAGTGAAGTATGAAGCAGGCTTCCATACCAAATAAGCAATTGGCCATCTTGTGAACGGAAACTTCAATTGGTGGCTTGCTTAAGTCACTGGAATTTTGTTTTTGGCTGAAAGTCCAAAGTGATTCCAAATTTGAACCTTTTCCTTTCCCCAGTAAAATTGTTTGCGTTTATATGCCAATAGCTGTAGTGGAAACTACTTCGCATCCCTCTAAAAGGCAGCTATGGAAGTGTATGAAAGTTTGTTTTGATGTTATTAAAATAACTGAAACTTAGAACACAATCCAAATCTGGTGAAAACGAGGTGAAACTAACCAACTTTGGCTGATGATGCATAATTGAAGATATAAGATGAGCATCTTATCAAGCCATTACTTGCATGGGGAGAGGCAGAACGTCAGTATTTTTAGATTTTAGCTTGTGCTTTTTTAATTCAGTCTTCCAATTGTACCTTTTGCATGGGTGTATGAGAGAACGATTTGTGTGTGTGCATGTGCGTGTGTGTGTACATGCACATGTTACCTACTCTACGTGTGTGTGTGTGTTAAAAAGGGGATTATATGGAGTGAGTTTTAACTGTATTATATCATCCCACTGTGGTTGACTGAGAGCAGATCTTAGGCAGCAGCCAGTCAACCCCTGTTGTTGTTCTACATTTCAGACAGGCAGTAACACGAGACGACTTCACCACAATGACACAGCTTTTATTCCTCTCCTCAGTTATGTCGAAGCGTTTGCAAAGCGGGGCAAGAATGCGCTACAGGCACACATCCTTCAGGAAACAAATCCTTCCTGCCCACAGCGCTCCCTGAGGACCCTGAACCAAAGCATGGGCTCTGTGTTTCCTCCTGCTAGCTGCCTGTGCACAAGACTGCTGCAGAGTTACTTCATTTTGCTCTTTGCCTTTCACCAACGCAGGCAGGGCAGTGTGTCCCACTCTGTTCTTTCCCCCGGCATCTTGCACACCCACACCCATCTTCTTCTGAGCAGTAAGAGCCAGCTCCTGGAATCCGTACAGTCTAGGAATACACTGAAGTGATCCGCTAACACTAGTAGCTGCAGATCCGGCCCACAGTGAAATTCAAGGCCCTGGGTGAAATTCAGGCCCTGAGTGAAAAATGCAGAGCTGTCATTCAGCTCTTGTTCTTTTATTCAAAGCCTCTGCTGTTTTTACCTCAGGCATGCTGGGTATGCGTGCTTCGATGTGGACCCCTTCATTTAGAAGGAAACAGCAAGATAGATTGACGTTTTCAGACAGTGCAGGTCCTAATGGAAGCCTTAAGATTATATTGTCACCCTAAATCCCCTTCATATTGTATGGGGATAACTGTTCATGATGTCTACCATGCTCAAAACCTTGCTTTGTTCATTTACTTCTGAAGAAATCTATTACAAATGTGTAAGCACTGCTCGAGAAGATCGTTGAGAGAAATACATTTGAAAAATAAGGAAGTATGGACAAGCAGGTTTTGAGCATGGTAGACATCTTTGAACAGTTATCCCCATGCAATATGAAGGGGATTCAAATGGATAATATAGTCCTAAGGCTTCCATTAGGGCCTGCAGTGTCTGAAAAGTTCAATCTACCTTGTTGTTGGACCACAGCAAACTCATAGGAAAAACAACAGTCCTCTGCTCCAAGAGACGTGACGACCCTGTCACAGACATTCTTGTCATGATTCAATTGAAACACCTCCAACCGAGCTGAGTCACAATGTAGTATAAAGAATGAATTGTTCCTGACCCTCGTGTCATGAGGGAGTTATATCACAGCACTGCAGTGGGCTTATCTGTGATGTAGTGTGTGACGTGGGACTCTGAAGCACTCACAGAGAGCTGTGGAACATCTTGGCCTTAAAACTACTGTATGATTCAAATAGCAAGCCCAATTGGAGGACAGAGCCAGAGCTGCTCTCTCTCTCTCTCTCTCTCTCTCTCTCTCTCTCTCCCTATCAGCCTCTCTCCATCCCTCTCTTTTTATGCCTCTCCCTACACCCTTCTATTCTCTCTATACGCACACAAATCCCATTCTTAAATGGACTCCATAAATCAATCATCACCTCTGCCTGGTAAGTAGCTGTCTGGATTCCATTCAGACCAGGCAATGGTTCTCTTCCGTCACAGAGAAGAAAGCTAATTACGTGGAGCAAACGGAAGGATCCCTAGTTATCCTCTAAGGATGAGTGAGAGCAAGACTGAAATTGAGACCTCAGGCTGTGGGTCACGAGGGTGCAGGACTGGGAGAAAGACACAGGATATGACATCATTGTGGTGACATGTATTGTACGGAATAATCCAGTGGACGACTGGGTGTGGTCGAACAAGTGTGAGGATCAGCATTTGTGTGCTGTGACCTTGGGCGACTATACTAGGATAGTATCCGTAGGGCTAGATGTACTGTATTTCGAGCTTATTTGAGGCTCGACATCATGAGTTTGGTTTTAGCCATCTCTGCTAGCATAACCTAACATTTGTATGTGTATACCTAGGTTAACTAGCTTGAGCATGTGCTTACTTAGCCTAAGCATGTGTGTACTGTACTAGGTGGCTGACAACGGGTGACTAGCACAGGGTGGAGGTAGTATAGTATTTCTTTTTAGGTTATTCGAGGCTGGTCATGGGGGAGGTATTACTCTCAATCTCATTGTACAAGTTCCTCAGGCCCAGTTATTTTCCATCACCCCCTTGAATGCTCCTGATCTATATAGTGAGGAAGAGTACAGAACCGAACCAGATGATGAGGTTGGGGGAGTGCACCTGCTTAATCCCAGATCTCTCCATATCGCAGATCTCAAATCTCTTATGTCTATATCTCTTTACATCTAAAACCCATTACAGACTGATGTAGCCACCTCCGCCTTTCTCTCCTGGTCCTGTCTCATTCTCATTTCCTTTCTTTCTTCCTCCAAGCTGGTCTCTGGCACTGCTCTCTTTTCCATTCTTTCCTCACCCCTCAGACGGTAGGGCGGTGACCTCACACCTGTATCCCAGTGGTCCTGCTATGGTCCGATGGGCTGTCAGACTGACACATGCTCAGTCGGGGGGGTAGTTAGAGCACTACTGTGGCTTTAAGAGTTGCCTCTGGCAAAATGGAACTGATTAGTGGTGCTGGCAGCCAACCACGCGGACCGCTGCGTGGAGACCCGAGCCAATGAGAAGCCCTGCTGGGCTGAGGTTACAAAAGCAGCCTGAACCCAGTGACTCAGCAGTCGGGTGCGTGCGAGATGACACTTAGCAGCGATTTAAAGGGCCAGCGCTCCGGCTTGCAGCCTCTCAAGGAAGCACAAAAATGCACTTTCGAAATCAGGCCAGCTGTTACCTCCCCACCCCACCTCAACCCCCTCCTTGCCTTCGCTGTGCTGGTTCTTGGCTTGGGTTCAAAGTTCTGTTAACTATGCAGGGTATTTGATAGGGACAGTGCTGTGGTTCTGGAGACTTTCTCTGAGGGGGGGGCACACCTATCTCTTATTCCAAAGGGAAGCAGCATGACTCATCATTGGTGCACACACAGATAGATTGTCAATCCAGTTTGTTTAACTACTATAGCGTATGCACATTTAAATAAAGTTTGATTTGATTTGCAAATCGCATAACTGCCTTAATAGTGCTCAAGGCTAATTTGGTAAATTGTAATTTGTTGCATTCTCTAACTAAATGCAATGGGTTAAAAGCTTGGAACCAATTCTATGTTTCTCTCATTACAGAATTCTGGCTTGGACATGTGACAGTGAAACAGCAAGCCTTGTAAATAATGTTGTCACAGGGTCAAAGAAGATAACATTTGATATGTTTTGTAAGTCACACAAGTGGAGACAAAAAGCACTGACATATGTTACATAGCGCTTTGCAAACATATACTGTACCTTGCTCTAGTCACATTCTGTTCCAATGGACTCCTTCTTCTAATCCTCAGTCCGACTGTATTACAGGAGCTGTGGCCAGCAGTGGAAACTTCCATGGGGCCATATGAGAAGTGTCTTGGGTATTGTTGTGGTCAAGGCTGCTACAGGCAGCATAGCACACCTCAGTGACAAGGCACAAGCTATATATACATACACACTGTGGCAGATCTGTCTTTCTCCAGGATTCTCACTGCCTGCAAAGAGAAGACCTTTTAAAGGGATATTCCACCCCACAATCAAAGTTTGAGTTTTTTTGTAGAGCTCTAAAGCCTAGCTCATCCCTGTCTGCTGTATTCTTAACTAAATCAGTGTGTAATTATGTTAAACTCACTCCACTAAGATAAAAACCAAGCTAAATACCATCCACTTGAGTCACAGAAGAGTTAGCTTCCCTGTGGTGCGGCCGGTTATAATGGTGATTGTAGACAGGGCTGTGGTGTGTTGGCTAGACTGACAACCCCAGATCAATGCACAAAGACAGATAATGAGATCGGAGGAGGTAACACTGTCAAAGGATTGTGCACAACTCAAAATGAATGGTAATGCCCTGGGGAGGTCAGATGGCTGGAGAAGACAGTGTCATAGGATTGGGTGAATTAATCTCACCGCCTAGGAGATCCAACACACTTTAATCTGAGTATCCGTTTAAAGACAAAGACCATAAATAGAGGACCGTAGTTACCGTAAATTCATTCTGACCTATAACCTTTAGCATGACTAAAATGTCCTATCCCTGGATGGTGTCCTTTGCATGGGAGAACATGTTGAAATAAATAGTTGAATATGAAGAGAACCGGCACTCACGAGATAGACAGTATAGTCTTTAAAGTTTTAATGGGCAAACGGACGCAACATCAGCATCATGGCTTAAGGCCGAAACGTGTCCGTTTGCCCATTAAAACTTTAAAGACTACTGTCTATCTTGTGAGTGCCGGTTCTCTTCTTTATTCACTGTATCTCCCTACCAGGCACCTGTGACTGTTCATTGAAAGCAGAGTTGTGCGTAGACCTACTCTCACGCTTCACTGTTTAAGGAACGCTTTCCAGTACATAGTGTGTCGACACTTAATGACTCTTATCATGTGAAATAATATATCAAGTAGGTTATACTCTAGATCTGAGATAGCCAAATGTCTAGTTCTAATTTGATTTTAGTCATGCCAAAGGGTATAGTTTAATATGCTCTATGCACACACACTCACTCACGCAAACACACACAGACACACACACACACACACACACACACACAAACTTTTACATTCATGCTGTGGAGTTTGTTAGCTATACGATTGCATTAGGGCTTGTCATTTTCACATCAGAACATGAATAATATTTAGCATTTACATTGTGCCTTTCCACATGAATTGCCTTAGGCCCTATCTACAGTACAGTATATGATTGATTAAAGTCTGGTTATTGCACTCCATGCGTCATCCCTGCCTGTTACAATTACAGAACTGAACCATAACCTACTTCCCTTTAACACACCTCCACGTCGAGAGTTGTCTGCTCTAGTAGGCCTGAATGCTTTAATGGGAACCTCAGCCATCGTTGATGAAAGAGATCTCTCTCACCTCACGTCTCTCTTCTTCCTAGCCAGTTGCTAATCAGCTGTTTCCATATTGATCCCATATGATCTGCAGCCAGCAGTTTTACAAGCCCGGCATAGGTATGATGTCAGGTCCAGTTATTCTCATAACTAGAGAGACATTCCAAAATAAGGAACTAACTGACTGACTGACTGACTGACTGACTGACTGACTGACCACACATGAGTCCATACACAATCTTCCCAAAAATAAGCGTATTCAATTGTGCCATTAGTATACTTATTTTTAAACAAAAAATAAGTGAGTATACTTTCAATTTACTTTTTATGTACTTATCAGAGATATACTAAACAAAAGTATACTTAAGTACACTTGGCTTATACTGAAAAAAATGCAGAAAAGTCTAATTTTAAAAAGTACTCATACAGAAAGCCGGAGTCTCAACAAATCATATGGTGTTGTCTATTTTCTTCTAACTCTATTTGTTTCCATTTTATAGTTTGCAGAAGTTGAAAAACTACCCAGAATGCACTTCAGTTTAAGGGGTATTTTAAGTGGAAATTAAATTAAATCGAGACCACTGGAAGTCTGGAACTGTAGCTACAGTAGTACACTTTACAGTAAATGTATAGTTGTAACAATGGAATGTTAAAATCTGTAATTCACCAAATCCCTGAAAATGTCCTTAACTTCATAAGTAAGGGATTTGTAGTATATATCTGATAAGTACATAAAAAGTAAACTGAAAGTATACACACTTATCTTTAGTTTTAAAGAAATATACTAATAGCACACTTGAATAAACTTATTTTTGGTAAGGGATCTGCAGTCTTGAATTCTGTCTGTTTATTTCTACAGTACCACTCTTTCATTGAACACAGGCAAATTGCAGTGGAACTGGAAAAATCAATAGGCTACTTTCTCTCCTGCCATATAGCCATTTTCTACTTCAGATACCAAGCACACTCATTGTTCCCTGCCATGCCACCCACCGATAAACCACCTAGCCTACTATCACAGTAACCCCACTTCATCCCCCTCCTTCACCCCTCACCTTGTGTGGCATGCTGCCGGGACTCTGACCCTGCGCATGTGAACAAACGGAGGGACCAGAGATGAAAGTTTCAGAAGTGTTTATCTCGGTTGCTACACACAGGGCCAAGGCCTTCTTACAGATATGATTGGCGTCGCTTGTAGGGAACACACTATCCTTGGACAGACTTATCTGGTTTTCAAAATACCCTTATTTGTCTCTCTGCCTCAAGCCTGAACCAACAGGACAGCCAAACTGAACTCTATCCCTCATTGCAGAAGAAAGAAAAAAGTAAGACAGTTGATGTTGATCAATAGAGACGGGAGGACAGAATTGAGGCTGCTGGAAATTATGACGTCACACATTGTGGGAGATTTTGCGAGTAGACGTGTCAGTGACACGTATTAAACAATTTGACTTGACATGTCACTGAGGCAGGTCACTGAGGCAGGTTGAGGCAGGTCACTGAGGCAGGTCACTGAGGCAGGTCACTGAGGCAGGTCACTGAGGCAGGTCACTGAGGCAGGTCACTGAGGCAGGTTGAGGCAGGTCACTGAGGCAGGTCACTGAGGCAGATCACTGAGGCAGGTCACTGAGGCAGGTTGAGGCAGGTCACTGAGGCAGGTCACTGAGGCAGGTCACTGAGGCAGGTCACTGAGGCAGGTCACTGAGGCAGGTTGAGGCAGGTCACTGAGGCAGGTCACTGAGGCAGGTCACTGAGGCAGGTTGAGGCAGGTCACTGAGGCAGGTTGAGGCAGGTCACTGAGGCAGGTTGAGGCAGGTCACTGAGGCAGGTCACTGAGGCAGGTCACTGAGGCAGGTCACTGAGGCAGGTCACTGAGGCAGGTCACTGAGGCAATCACAGCTACTCACTGTCATGGCAGTGGGTTTGCACTTTCATACCACTGAGTTCAGTGGTAGAACTTTCAAATTATACATTTTATCCCACAAAACACTGATTTATCCATGCTTAATTAATTAAGGTGCTTACCCAAAGCGATTTTTCCTTCGAGTACAATAGGGAGGTAAAGTGACGAAACGCTCTCTACTGGTACGGTTCGCACCATTGTATTAAAATGATTGTGTATTTTTAATAAAAAATATATTTTTGGCTGCATTGCATTGTTATTCACATATTTTCTAATGCACTTACATTGAGTCACTGTTTATCGATTTTGATTATGTTTGTGCAGTTAAAGGCAGAATAAAATGATTTACCACGGTTTTTGGAACATTGGATGTAAACTGACTACAGTTCCCATGATGCACACACCCCGTGTTGCTACTACACAGAAATAGCCAATGTGCTTCCTGGCTATGTGATTAATTTGTCTTGTTCTGTCCTGCAAATTTGGTCAGATTTGTCGCATTCTATTGTCCATCCTACCATTGTACACAATAGTAGATAGCTAATTTATGTCATGTTCACTTATGCTAACAACGTGAGCGATCAGAATGGTTTTACTCATCTAGTGGTCAGTAAATTTGAATACATTTTAAGAGGTGGACATCACTGGATTCCTCTCGGCCTACAGAATCTAGTAATGTGCTCTAATTCACAAGCAACTGACTCATGCTTACAAAGCACATCAGCATAGCGCTCTGGGGCCTCATTTATCATTGTGGATACACCCTTTTTCATTTACACCTGATTTTTGTACTTGCTTTTCTCCGCAAATAATGTGATGTATCATGCCAAAACTCAATGGGAAATATTGTGAGATATATACACATTATTTCCCATCGAGTTTCGTCATGATACGCCTAACGTGTCATTTCTTCCCCCAGTTTGGAGGAATGGTTTTGGAGCGAGGATTTTGTTGGTGGCATTTTTCAAAATCTTTTTTAAAAAAATCCCTAAATCTAACAGGAAATCACAAGCGGTCTACTGCACCTTTAAGACAGACAGGCTAATGCTAACTCAAAGGATGAGCTGCCTGTATTCCAGAAGCTGAGTCACTGTGACACATTGTGACACTATCATGACAGTAAAATCAGTGAACCACTGCTTTGTCCTAGTCCAGGAGTATTTGTCTGTGATAGTGCACTCTCATGGATCAATACTCACTTACATAACGTGCCAGTTCTGGCTGGAGGTGTGATATCAGCTGACTGGGATATATGACGAGGCTTTGGGTGTTGGGGACCCACATTCTACCACCCCCCCCCCCCTCCTTCTCCTCCTCAGTTATGCAGGGTTGGCAGTCCCAAGCAAAATGGGTCAGGGCAGACTCCCGCGTGACTGACAAGCCCGGCCATGCAGACCGGAGGTTAGCTAGCTTAAGCTACGTAGCTTTTTTTTTAACTCTCTGACACATGACATAACAGCAGGGATGTTCCATGGAAAGTGCCAAGCTGTGTCATTTGCTAGATAAAATGTGCCAGACAGACAGGGCAACAGTTCAATATATGCCCACCACCCACTAAAAAGAATCGGTGATAACTTATGGGACAGTAAAGGTGAAAACTACAGTTTACTGACTTGTTTAGATAGCCATACTTTTGTCATGAAAATCATTGATACCCTGTTAATCTGTCTCTGTCTGTTTCCTGAATGGTGTGACCTTTGGTAGTTGTTAGCCAACCATGCAGTCAGCAGTGGAAGGTGAAATGTCCTTGTATGTCTATAGACAACATTACCTTGTTATGCCTTCAGTGTTATAGAGGTCATTACAGATGTTGGGACAATGCCCCGATTTTGAACATGCCCTGTGTGTCATGCTTCTCCATTGTTCTCCATTCAAACATTCAGCTTTATCATGGTTACACTCTCACAACCTCAGAATGTCATGTGACTTCCCTTTCGAAACTGGAAATTAATGTCATCCCTATATAGAACTTTGACATCAGTAAAATGCTCATGAATGATCAGTCAGCTACTAGCAGCTAGGCCTACTTGGTATCATGGAAACCTGAACATCCATGTACTGTAGCCTACATGATATAGGCAAGAAACAACGTTACCAAAACCAATCCAAGTTTTGATTCAGTTACATCTACTGCATGACACTCATGGGTAGCGTGCTTGAGGTGAACACTGCCACTCTGAACTGTCTGACCCTTAATTACTTTAAGCAGATTTAGAGCAGCATGTGTCCTGTTTGAGTCAATGCTACTAATCTTCCCTGGGGGTTTCATTCAAATCATATCTCTGAACTTGGGTAAAGAACAGCTCATCTTAACAATCAGGGAACACCAAGCCAGGAGACTTTACTTTTTGTTTTTTAAGAGCAGTTTTCCATAGCCAAGATCATACCGAACCAGTAACGTAACTAAACAATTCAGACCAGACCAGACCAGAGTTGTTTGGTAATTATGACTCAACTGTCTTGTTTGCTTTTCTGAAAACCGAGAGAGGGGAGGGTTATAGATAAAGGAAAGAATATTCTGAGGAGATTTTTGGTCCCTTTTTTCTCCAACTTGACATCACCGGAGAGGTAAACGTCTTTCACACACACACACACACACACACACACACACACGCACACACACACAAATACACACACTGCCTGCTTGGCGCTGACACAGTTAAGTGTGAGATAGGGCACTCGTTCTACGTCAGTTGACGTAGATATCTATAGCATAGATGAAGTGCTGATGACTCATCAGAAGCTTGTTTCCCATGGCTATAAATAGCCAATCATTCATTCTTTAGAACATAGGAGACCAATCAGCTGACAGTATATCCTATATGGATGTATCACTTCACTCCTGAAAACTGATGCCTTGTTCCACTCCCCTTTGCAGATTGGATAGTGGATGTGTGCTTATGTTTGTGTGTGTGTGTGTGTGTGTGTGTGTGTGTGTGTGTGTGTGTGTGTGTGTGTGTGTGTGTGCGTGCGTGCGCACGCACGTGTGCACGCACGTGTATTTGTGGGTGTTCGTGTATCCAGTCAGATATGTGAGTGGGAGCAAGTAAGCTCTGGAATGAAATCCAAACCAAGACTAATTTCCATTCTGTGGTTCTCCATGGTTGAATGGTGGTCCAGAACCCTGACCCTGCGTTGAACGAACCCCTCCAACAAGCACATCATCAGGCAAACAGTAACTGCCAGGGTGATTACATTAGCCATCTCACTTCACAAGACTTTGGTATAGCAATACCTCTTTTACGCTCCCTTTTCTCAAAGATTAGGTATCACTGCACATACTGTAGTGTAGTAGAACAGTTATAACATGTTTATAAGATTGCAGTGGACTCCGGTCGACCTGCTCAGTGTGATGGAGATGTCAAATTAAACCGTGTCAGAACATCTACCTGCAAACATTCGAACAGGCCTATCGAGACCTGGGTTCGACTGGATTGAGAGACGGAGGGGCGGGCGGAGGAGTAGGGCATGATGCCACTAAGAGCGAGGGAGGAAGTGGCTGGCGGATGGGCGCTCCAACTGGATGGTGATGAGACACAACATCTCCTCAGTGGAGATAAGACGGTAGTTTTCCAGAGATATGCCGCGCACGCAACCGCACCTCCCCCTCACATGACATGGGTCCAGCTCTGCCGTTCCTCGGGCTTTATTTTGGGGAAGATGAGCGGAAATGTGAAGGCCTGCGGACAGAGGGAGAGGCAATAGATGTCTGTCTGGGTTCAGGGCGTTTCTCCCTCTCTCCTCCCCTTCTCTCCCTCCTCCCCTTCTCTCCCTCCTCCCTCTCTCCCTCCTCCTTCTCTCCCTCCTCCCTCTCTCCCTCCTCCCTCTCTCCCTCCTCCCTCTCTCCCTCCCTCCCTCAGCCTCTCCCTCCAGGCTCCAGCTGGGGCTGCAGTCAGTCCACGCAAGCAACAAGGGCACAGCACTATGCCCTCTGGAAACGCCTCAGGACCCCACTGATGTGATAGCATGTGTTGGAAAAACTGGCTATGTGTGTGTGTATTTGGTATGGATATACGGTATGAGTGTTTGTGTGAATACTTGCGTGTGTGTGTGTGTGTGAGAGAGAGAGAGAGAGAGAGAGAGAGAGAGAAAGAAAGAGGGAAAGATAGAGAGATTGTGTGTGTGTGTGTGTGTGTGTGTGTGTGTCTGTGTGTGTGTGTGTGTGTGTGTGTGTGTGTGTGTGTGTGTGTGTGTGTGTGTGTGTGTGTGTGTGTGTGTGTGTGTGCTTTTAAGAGAATGTGTGCTGGGATCAATTTTGAAACCAGCTAGTCATGTGCTGCTATTCTCTTATGTAAGCCAGTGAAACAGCAGCATAAGAACTACAGGCTGTCTAGAACAAGGCACAACCCATGCAGCTTCACAGTTAGACATGTGACGTCTTTCAGGCTACTGTAGGACATGAGTGCTTGTGTGCTTGTGCTTGTGTGTGTGTGTGTGTGTGTGTGTGTAAGAGGGTTAATAAAGTATAAGCCACGTACTGTGCAGAGAGCGACAGTATAGCCTGGCGTTATCATTCCTCGTGAGAGGGTGCTAACTGGAGTGGACTGCTCCAGATTGGGAAAAACCGATGGCCTCGTGCTCCCAGGTTCCAAGCACCTTGGCACCTCTGAAGTATCCTCAGTCAGCAGCCAAGTGCTCGCGGATCACGTCGCATTGCACAAGGACAGGGGAGTTGCACAACCAGCATGATAGAGAAAGAGAGAGAGAGAGAGAGAGAGAGAAAGAGAGCCACAAAAAACGGTGAAATGACAGCTGCCACTAAATGGATAAATTAAGTTGTGTAAGCGGTGCACTCTCGCAATCCCCCCCCCCCCCCTCCCTCCCTTTTGAGCAAGTTATATTGTTTTGTTTAGTCTCAATGAGATAAAAACTTATATTTCACAATCATATGAAAATCGCTGGCATACCATGAACAATTGTACAGTGGCATAACCTAGGCCCAGTTTGCCACAACATGCTTGGCGGAACACAAGATGTGATTGAAGGCAAGATTCTAGTGTCGTCATTTCTAGGAAGTTGTGGCTGGAGTGTCAAACCCTGTTCGGCCTTGTACCAGACATTGGCAAAGCCACCTGTCACATGTTGTTAGATCTCCCAGCGTCAGTCAATGCCCTCCTTTAGCCTAGAGGAGAGGCATTAACCCACAAGTCCTTACCAAACCTTAGACACACACACACATGTAGCCTACACACACACACGCACACACAAACTCATACATAGCTGTACACACACACAGACACTCCTGTCCTCGTATAAAGTAGTATGAAGATTCCCTGCCTCTCTACAGACAGATTTCTCCCCCCTTAAGATAGATCATCACACCCTACGCGCCAACGTCATGTGTCTGCTCAGGAATTTGCTGAAGGCTACAACAAATATTTGCTGCTTGACTCAGAGGTACTCTAACTGACCCAAACGAGAAGGAGGGGAACAAGGAGGGACAGAAAATGGCTGTTTGCACATTATCTGGCAATAAAGTATATATTATTTTTTATTAATTTTTGGGACTGCAGTTTCTCTGAGGCTTGTGTTTTCCATGACATGTTGCAGGAAATGAAATAACAAAATACATAGTAAAAGACCAGATGCCTTAAATACATTTTGTGTATCTATACAGTATGTTCTACAGGATCTAGAAGAAGCCACAAACTATTATTAATACATCATGTTGAAGCCTGTATCTATTTATAAAAGCTGTCAAAGGGAGATATGCTGTTATGAATACTTTCCAGAAGTATAATTTATGACTGATAATACTGTAGGTCTATTAAGTGCATTCATATCGCACATTCAGCATTTATAGCATCGTTATTTTCCCATGGTGTGTGCCACCTATGTGTCACCCAAATGTCATCTAAAATGATCTCTGACTGCAGCCCAGATGGTTAGTGAGATGCTCTGATAATGTGCTGAGTAAGAGGGACCCTGCTGTTGGCCCTAAAGTGACTGGTGTCAAGTTCATTGGTGTCAAGTCCAGCACATTATGTAACAAACATGTTGTTACTGTAACCTAATACCCTGCAAGTATTGACACATACTTCACTGCAGAAACCACACTTATTTCCAAGTTATTCACTTATAATTGGGCCTACTGTTTGATATGCATGTGACAAATAGCTTATTAGGCCTATATTCCTGTGACTCAGTTAACAGCTATTTAAACTGGAGCTAAATCTGTAGTCCATGTGCTGTTCTAACTTTAAATGAGATGCATGCTAAATATAAGGGCAGTTTCCGAGCCAAAAGCCGATATAGCTGCGTCACTGTGTCAGTTAGTGTCCCAGGGGAAGTCTGGTGACACAGAGACCCTTTGGCGAAAAACCACGTTGGTGCCGCCATCTACTGGCCACTGACGCTAAGAGGATCTGGTCACCATGACGTCAGACGACATGAACGAATCGAATAGATAAAGTGATAGACCAAGGTAAACGCATCATTATACAAGTGAGTCACACAGCGAGAGGACTTTCCAGAAGCCAGATCTAGTCCGCTTATTCTGTGTGCGTGGGAGCATAAACACTGAAATGGGTAGAATTTATAGAGTATTTGTTTAATGTAGGCTACTCATCACTGAAAGGTGGTTTGTTGTGCTATTAGTAAATTAGAAATTGATTTGACACATTTCTGCATAGGGTAGGCTACTAAGATCCATGCTCTCCAAACTGTTCACAGATGTCCTTCTCTTCTTCAAAGGGGATTGATATGAAAGGGGAGAGGTCCTGTAGGCCCAAAGGGAGACTGACAGGAGAAAAGCACAGATATTACAAGGCTGAGATGAACCCCTGGTCACTAAAAGGCAGGTAGCCTATTGAGTTTTACCCACTGGGGACTTTAGGGCTTGAGCCACAGACTCAAACATGTAGGATAACTATTCCAAATGATGTACAAGTGGCTTCTTCTAATCCCTAAATTGTGGTGAAAATGACAAAACCTCCTGCATTCTATTTTGTATCCATACATTATAACCAGGCCCTAAAGTTTTTTTTATTGTCTCTAACAGAACAAAAACTCTAGCCTACAAAACTCTGGTCCTTGATAGTGATTAAATTTTTTTGACAAGATGCCCTTGCAGACAGCATCCACAAGATGGCGGTCCTTACATTGCTAGCCGATTTATGCCCCTTCAAAATGCACTTGCCATCATGACACAGTTAAGAACCAGGCCAGTTCCAGCCTGACTTATGTGCGTGGCTGGCTTGTTTCTGTTCAGGACTGGTAGGACGGAAGCTAGTCATGCCACTGAAATAGCTGTGAATTAAATGACATGAAATAATGTCTGATAAATTAAGATAGGTCTTGTTGCCTGGACACATCAGTTCCAATGCTTCCAATGCTAATCCAGCACAATAAGAGCGTGATAGCCAGTTAGCTCATGAGCTCACAACAAATAGCAGCAGTTTCTATAACATTAATGGAAGCGGTCAGTGGCTAAAGCAGTTACACTGATGATAACATAAAGTCATCCCCACCGGGTCTTGAACCCCAGTCTCCCAGGTGGGAGACCGATGCTCTGACCACTACTCTACTTGTGCAGTGGAGATCAGCAAGTTGGTTTTGGTGTCCTTCCAGTCCCTAGTGTGGGTTGGGGTTAGAATAAGGGTTGGGGTTGGGACAGGATCTGACCTATAAGGCAAGGGGTAAAGGTATGTGTGAAAGGATGAACATGTGGAGGTTTGGGGTATAGTCCCATAAAATCATCCCCATCTTGAATCCCGGTCTCCCGGGTGGAAGTCCAATGCTCAACCACTACACTACTTGTGGAGTGGAGATCGAAGGGTTGGTTTTGGTGTCCTTCTTCCAGTCCCTAGTGTGGCTTGGGGTTAGAATAAGGGTTGGGGTTGGGGCAGGATATGACCTATAAGGCAAGGGGTAAAGGTCGGAGTGAAAGGATGATGTGGAGATTTGGGTTATAGTCCCATAAAATCATCCCCATCGGGTTTTGAACAGGATGTGACTGGTGAGCTTGGCTCCAGACAATTGCTTGATAGTGTGAACGCATGATGTGAAAAATTAATTGTAAACTAGATAAAGGCAATAAATGTTTCTGATTCGGCACCCTCAAGGCAATTGGCTGCCCCGTTGCTCCGACGCCTCTGCAGACGATTAACACGGTCACAGCTCTTCTCTGTCCTGGCCCCGCAGTGGTGGAACAAATTGCCCACTGACTGATAACTGTAGGATGGATGCACCTGGGTGGTCAGTTAGCACCGGTCTGGGTAAGTCCATTCCGGGAGGGGAAGGACCGGCGGCCGGGATATAATCATGGAGTCTGGAGGTGTTTGCCTCCCACTCTGCACACCATTTGTGGTCCGCCCATCCTGCCTCGCTGATCTCTCCTCACATTGCTGCAGGAGATCCCGTGCGGCATGCACAAAAGGGTGTCTCGACTTGAGATGCCGCGGAGGCTCCGCTGTTGCAGTGAGCCTGTCGTGGAGCAGGTGGTTAGGCTCCACGGCCTGGCAGGCGAGACGTGCTGTGGTTCCTGTGCAGCGGAGGCCAGCGGGCTGGATGCCTGCGAGGATGGGAAGGTTGTCCACAGGAGTGGGACGCAGGCATCCTGTCACGATGCACAAGGCTTTGTTGATAGGCGGGTCAATAGAGTAGACCAGGGCTAGAGCTGCCCTACGCAGTGTTTTTGCCCCAGCACCCCAGCCTGATCGGATCAGACGGCTCATCAACGCCACACGAGCTGTTAACTTCTTGCGCAGTGACTCGAGGTGTTGGCGGAACGTGGGTAACCTGTCCAATGTCACGCTGAGATAGGTTGGTTCGGCGCTGCATGGCAGGAGTGTTCCATCGATGTGCACTTGGAGCTCATGTTTGGCTTCCCTGTTGTTAAGGTGGACACTGGCTTTGCCTCGCGGGGCTTCAATCTCCATTTCCGGAGGTCTGCCGCTAGTGTCTGCATGTCCTGGCTCAGGGCATCCACGGCCTGCCAGTCTCCAGCTGAGTACACCAGCGCAAGGTCGTCTGCATAGACATACTTCATGGAGACTGTGATCGGTAGTTCGTAGGTGTAGATGTTATAAAGGAGGGGGGCCATGACAGATCCCTGGGGGACACCGTTCTTAAGGCAACACAACCTGGCAGAAGACGTAAAGATGAAGTGAAGGGGAATGGTCCAAGTATGTGTCACGATGCTAACTTAAGAGTACTGAGTTTAAGTACAGGACGCTGAGCATAGGAGCCAAAAACAAACTTGCTTTAATCCAAAAGAAGGTCCCACAAAGGGTAACAAAGGTACAGGAGTCTCCTAGAAACATATGAGGCTCGAATGCATGGCAAAACACAGACACCTCTTAAATACAGGTGCATGCAATCAGCAACCAAACAGGTGAACCCACTTAGGGTGAGCCAAGCCCAAATCAGTCCACAAAATCCAAGTACGGTGCACTCTGCCGCCATCTGCTGGACATCTTGGGACACTATGGCGCAGTGCTGACAGTGCCCCCCTCCCGACGACCACCTCCAGGTGGGCCAGGTTTGAGAGGGTGGGCGCGGTGAAAGGCGCGGATGAGGCCAGGATCCAGGACGTGCCGGGAGGGCACCCATGAGCGCTCCTCCGGGCCGTAGCCCTCCCAGTCTATCAGGTACTGGAGGCCCCGCCCCCACCGCCGGGAATCCAGCAGCCTCCGGACGGTGTAGACCGGGCCACCAGCGATGACCCGCGGAGGGGGCGGCAGCGGGGCAGGCCTGGACAAGGGTGAGGAGAATAGAGGTTTCAATAAGGAGACATGGAACACCGGTCTCACCCGGAGAGTCCTAGGAAGTTTGAGTTTGTAAGCCACCGGGTTAACCCTCCTCTCCACAGGAAACGGGCCGATGAACCGGGGAGTGAACTTGGTGGCTGTGCGCAGAGGCAGGTTCTTGGTGGAGAGCCACACTTTCTGTCCAGGGCGGAACGTCGGGGTAGGCCGTCTCCTGCGATTGGCCTGGATTCGATGGCGTTCGGTGGTGCGCGTAAGCGCAGCACGGGCCTTTTTCCAGGCCTGGCGGCACCTGGCCACAGCAGCATCCGCAGAGGGGACCGCAGACTCGGACTGTTGAGAGGGAAAAAACGGTGGGACAAATCCATACTGAACCTCAAAAGGGGACATACCGGTGGATGACCCACTCAGTTGGTTGTGGGCGATTTCAGCCCACACCAGCTTCCGACTCCAGGCACCCGGATTGGATGAGACCATACAGCGCAAGTATTTCTCCAGTTCCTGGTTCACACGTTCCGTCTGTCCATTACTCTCGGGATGATAGCCTGAAGAAAGACTGACAGATGTTTCAAACAAGGACCAAAATGCACACCAATACTTGGACATGAATTGGGGGCCTCTATCAGAGACAATGTCACTTGGGATGCCATGGTAACGCACCACCTCCCGGACCACCACATCGGCGGTTTCCTTCGCTGAAGGCAGCTTAGGTAAAGGGACAAAGTGGGCAGCTTTAGAGAACCGGTCCACGATTACAAAAATCACAGTGTTGCCATCAGAAGGTGGTAGGCCTGTGATGAAATCCATCGAAATGTGGGACCATGGTCGATATGGGACCGGCAGGGGGTGAAGCAGGCCTGCCGGGGCTTGGTTCCCTGACTTCTGTGTAGCACAGACTGTACATGCGTGGACATATTCCTCAATGTCGCTTCTCATGCGCGGCCACCAAAAGTGGCGGCTAACTAGCTCTACCGTGCGGGCAGTCCCCGGATGCCCCGTCACTGGTGAGTCATGCCCCCACTGTAGAACATCAGAGCGGGCGTTGAGTGGGACATACAGATGGCCCAGGGGTACTCCACCAGGACCCGGATCCTCCTCTTGCGCACGCCGGATGGCGTCCTCCAGGGCAAGCGTCACCTGTCCCACCACACAGCTGGGGGGAATGATGCACTCGGGGACAGGGTCAGTAACATCAATGTCATACTGTCGTGATAAGGCATCAGCCTTGGCGTTCTTGGTTCCGGGGCGAAACGTGATGATAAACCTGAATCGGGTGAAAAACAGAGCCCACCTGGCTTGTCGGGGGTTCAGGCGTTTGGCTCCACGGATGTACTGGAGGTTTTTATGATCCGTGATGACAGTGAATGGGTGGCGTGCTCCTTCTAGCCAGTGTCTCCATTCCTCAAGCGCCCGTAGGATGGCCAACAGCTCCCTGTCACCGGCGTCGTAGTTCCTTTCAGCGTCACTGAGCTTGCGAGAGAAAAAGGCACACGGGTGAGTCTTATTGTCCATACCTGACTTCTGGGAAAGCACGGCTCCAACTCCAGAACCGGACGCGTCCACCTCCAATACAAACGGTAGGGTAGGGTCAGGATGCCTCAGCAGGGGAGCCGACGTGAACTGAGCCTTGAGGTGCTCGAATGCCGCTTGTGCCTCTGGGGTCCATCTGAGTTTGGTCGGTGCTCCACGGGTCACTGCTGTGATGGGTGCTACAATGGAGCTGAAACCTCGGATGAAACGCCGATAGAAGTTAGCAAATCCCACAAAACGTTGTACCTGTTTGAGAGTGGTAGGAACCGGCCAGTCCAGTACTGCTTGCACCCTGGATTGGTCCATGATCACACCGTCAGGGGAGATGACATACCCCAAAAAGGAGGTGCGTGTAACATGGAACTCACACTTCTCTAGTTTGACAAACAGCTGATTGTCCAGTAACCGCTGTAGGACCTGCCGGACGTGCTGACGATGTTCTGTAAGGGACTTGGAGAAGATGAGCACATCATCGAGGTAAACAAACACACTGCGGTTGAGGAAGTCTCTGAGCACGTCGTTTAAAAAGGCTTGGAACACAGCGGGTGCATTAGTCAGACCAAACGGCATCACATAGTATTCATAATGTCCACTAGGGGTGCTAAATGCAGTCTTCCACTCATCATTCTCTCTGATGCGGACCAAATGGTAAGCGTTCCGCAGGTCTAGTTTGGTGAACACTGTAGCTCCTCCAAGGAGGTCAAAAGCAGAAGACATGAGTGGCAACGGATATTTGTTTTTCACTGTGATGTTGTTCAGTGCTCGGTAGTCTATGCATGGTCGTAGACCACCATCTTTCTTGGGTACAAAGAAGAATCCTGCTGACACGGGTGAGGTCGAGGGCTTAATAAGCCCATTGGTAAGGGACTCACTAATGTAATCCTCCATGGCCTGAGTCTCTGGGACGGAGAGAGGGTACAGTCGTCCCCGGGGGGGAATAGTGTTAGGCAACAGGTCAATGGCACAGTCATAAGATCTGTGAGGGGGTAGTTCTGTAGCTCTAGTCTTACTAAACACTTCAGCTAAGTCATGATACTCGGCAGGGACTGAAGTGAGCTCAGGAGATGAACAGGCAGCGGAACACTCCATCACAGGTGTAAAATGATTGGCTGAAACACACTCTGAGCTCCATGACAAAATTGCCCCAGTGGACCAATTGATTAGGGGGTTGTGCTTCTGGAGCCAGGGAAACCCTAGTACCACCATGTCATGGTGGGATTCGACTAAAGCCAAAGAGATAGTCTCTTTATGTGAACCAATCTGTAGCGATAAGGGGCGCGTCATGTAGTTGATCTTACCGGAGCCTAGGGGTCGTCCGTCGAGTGCCTGTATTCTCACAGGATTGGGAAGAGCCATGACCGGTAGACCGAGGCGTGTGACCAGAGCAGAGTTCATCAGATTCTCCTCTGAACCGGAATCGATCAGCACAGTGATTGGGATGTTCTCAGGGTTCTCTGGGGTCCAGGTGAGTTGAGCACTCAGGGATAGGCGCTTAGCTGGGTTGGGGGACTGAGATCGGACCAAACTGCTCACTAAGCTGTCCCCTTCCCCTAATGAGCGTTTTCGTTTCCCTGCAGCTGGGGGCATCGGTCTCTGTAATGACCAGCCTCACCGCAGTAAAGACAGCATCTCTCTCTGCGGCGACGCTCTCTTTCAGCAGGTGTGATGCGGTACCTGCCTATCTCCATAGCCTCCGCTTGAGTGGGCTGAGCAGCGGGAGCTGACGCGCTCTGTGGCGAACACACTTGGGGCTGTGCGGAGTTGGGGAGCCTGCGCTCACGCCTCCTTTCGCGTATGCGCTGATCGAGGCAGATAGAGGTGGTAATGAGCTCATCTAAAGTGGCACCCCACTCCCGACTAGCCAAATCATCTTTGACCGCCTCAGACAGGCCGTTATAAAAAGTGGTCAAAAGTGCTTCATTGTTCCATTTACTCTCAGCTGCCAAGGTGCGGAATTCTATAGCATACTCAGAAACGGCTCTGGCCCCTTGGCGGAGCGTGCTGATGCGGCGTGCTGCTTCTCTGCCACTCACAGGATGGTTGAAAACCTGGCGTAGTGCTTTAGAGAACTCTGCTGCATTAGCACAAAGTGGGGAACTAGCCTCCCACAGGGCAGTAGCCCACACTAGAGTTTTACCTGAGAGCAGAGAAATCATAAAAGCGACCTTAGCTCTTTCTGAGGGGAACTGATCTGGCTGCATAACAAAAAACAGGTCACATTGAGTCAAAAATCCCTGACAGGTCTCTGGGATGCCATCATACCGCTCCGGTTTCTGAAGGAATGTCTTGCCGCCTGGGGGGTTCTGTTGATGCATTTGCTGTGTTATCCAGGTCTGGATCTGCTGGATTGAGGATCCTTGGGTCTTCAAAGCTCCGAGCACTTGGGATAGGCTGATGTCCGCTCCTTCAGCGCCTGTTAAACTCATGTTGACGATTCGAGCCTACTGTCACGATGCTAACTTAAGAGTACTGAGTTTAAGTACAGGACGCTGAGCATAGGAGCCAAAAACAAACTTGCTTTAATCCAAAAGAAGGTCCCACAAAGGGTAACAAAGGTACAGGAGTCTCCTAGAAACATATGAGGCTCGAATGCATGGCAAAACACAGACACCTCTTAAATACAGGTGCATGCAATCAGCAACCAAACAGGTGAACCCACTTAGGGTGAGCCAAGCCCAAATCAGTCCACAAAATCCAAGTACGGTGCACTCTGCCGCCATCTGCTGGACATCTTGGGACACTATGGCGCAGTGCTGACAGTATGGCCACATTTTGTTTTCTTTTAATCCATGAATCAGCCCAGTAATTTGTATCCGCCCCAAAATGTAATGGGTTCTACTGTATGTTAGCCCATGCTACACCCTTCCACCGAGTTTTGTGAAAATCGCTCTGGTAGTTTTTGTGTAATCCTGCTAAATAACAAATGAGACCGCCATGCTTCACTGTAGGGATGGTATTATAGTCTAGGCATTTTATGACATAACCTTGAACAAATTGCAACAGAAATGGTTTCAACTGTTTTTGTCTCATAAATATGTTCTTTATAACATATCAAAAGTCCCCCAAACCCCAGTGGTGGAAAGTATTGAAAATGCTCAAATAGATGATGCCATCATTTCCCATTGACCCCTATGTAAAAAAATGTTTTCTTGTCTGATGTCCATATAGTCCAGGCATTTGTAGGAAATGTATCACAGAGAAGGACCCCTCTCTGCTCTTCATGGTTGCATGTTAAGGTTAGTAACTCTCTTAGAAATATTGAGATAATTTGACATTTTATGGTATGGTCAGGTATGATTAGGTTTACATGTCAAATGGTGCAACCAGCGGAAAATTGAATAACCAGTGAAAAACATTGATTATTGATCTTTATCATAAAAACAAGTATTTTACTTTAAAATTGTTACTTTACTTTTAAACAAATGGTGTAACCAGTTACACCATTTGCCTCAAATATGATTCCTATTATAAGTCTTTCTGTTTGATGGTATTTTAGGCAAGGACCAATATTTTATGATGCAGCACAAGGACAACTAGCCATCTTAAGAAGAAATGTTTAGTTTATTAGTCAGTTTTATTTATTTTCCAAGTATTCTCTTGAGAAAAGGGGAATTGTCATTTACATCATAGCCTACATGTTATTTGGCCAGACATTCTATGTTGTGTTGAGACTCTTATTATACTATTATTATTGTTATTATTATTATTATGATTATTATCATCCTGCTCATGTTCTTCTCTCCTGAAGTGGACCCTCTAATCGTTTAATTGTGTGTGCGCGCACGCGTGTGTGTGATTTTCTCCCACAGGTATCTGAAGTGGACCCTCTAGCACCTGGCTGCTCTGCTATGGACGGTTCTACGTCTCAGACTGTCCTCTCCTGAGTTCTACTGTTCTCTACAGGGCTGTAGTCTGTTCTCCAGGGTTGTAGACTGTCCTCTCCAGGGTTCTACTGTTCTCTACAGGGCTGTAGACTGTTCTCCAGGGTTGTAGACTGTCCTCTCCAGGGTTCTACTGTTCTCTACAGTGCTGTAGACTGTTCTCCAGGGTTGTAGACTGTTCTCTCCAGGGTTCTTCTGATCTCTCCAGGGTTCTAGACTCTTGAGCTATTTGATTAATACACATCAGATTTTCTGTTGCAATATGTGTGAGATTCACTCCTTTTCTCTTCACCAAATGCCAATAGAATTAAAAATATATTTATGTATATGCACTGTGATGCATCCTATATAGTTTCTGGTTGACTGAGGACAGTGTTGTGTGGACATCAGACAAGAAAACATGCATAAATCATTTTTTTTACATAGGAAAAAAATTGAAATGTGATATTTGTCACATACCTTTATCTGCATTTTTCATTACTTTCCACCACTGGGATTTTGGGGGACTTTTGATATGTTATAAAAAAAAACATGTATGACACTAAAACAGTTGAAATCATTTCTGTTGCAATTTTTTCCCCTTTTGATGAGCCGTGCCTGGTTTCCTCCAGATGTGACGCTTGGTTTTCAGACCAAAAAGTTAAATTTTGGTTTCATCAGACCAGAGAATCTTGATTCTCGTGGTTTGAGAGTCCACTTGGTGCCGTTTGGCAAACTCCGATCGGGCTGTCATGTGCCTTTTAGCAGGACATGTTTGGTATTTCTGTGTCCATTACATCAAGACCTTTCTGTCAGTCCAACCCGCGTGTCTCTGTGACCTTTCCACGCGGAGATATGGCTGTTTCAATCCTGCGCAGTAGCATCTGGTGGCTAGACTAGAAGTGCATGGTCGGCCCGTCCACTGTCTACCCACCCACCTGCCCGTCCGTTCCCCAAATTTACAGTCATGGATTCATGGATGGATCAGTAACTACTCATTAAAGCATCAATCGGTCCACATTCATTCCTCAATAACTACCATAGTAGTCCCCAGTCTGTTCCCTAGTAACACATCATTATCTACTATACAATCATGGATTCATAGTTAATCAGTAACTACTCACATTTTGTGAGTAGGCTACCTTATTGTAAAGTGTTAACAATGTATTACACAGCAATGGAGAGGTTATCAGCTCAACTTATTGAAATATCAATCGAGTGCAAATTAAATTCGAGTCAGTGATTGCTGAGGCAGACATTGAGGCTTGAATGCAAGTAAGCCGTAAAGGGCAATCCAATCTTATCGGCTTAATTGAGCTGAACTTTCTAAAGGCTACCTTCCCCTTCATTGTGTGAAGGCCCTGTCTCTTGTTGTTGACATTTAGCAATTTAGAAAAATTAACCACAAAACAGAACAGGCAGCCTATACCCGCCGTGTTTGTATAATACTCTATTGTGTTCATTGTACTTGTAGCTACAGTAACACATGTGGGCACTAAATATTAATTATGACTTGATTTTATCTTTATGGATAGATAAACATGCACATGGCCCTGAGCAGGGTTTGACATATTCCGAGCTGTCAAGGGAATAGCACTGTGCCATGCATGGACACAGTGCTCAACATCATGTTGACAGAGCGTGCGTGTTCTCAAAAATATATAATTTTATCATATCACCATGTTCTCAAAAATATATAATTATCACCATCATATAGTTACCTATAATTGTTTCCCCGCTACAAGGCAATTATATAGCATATTCAAAATAGTTACCATGAAAGAACACGTTTTATACCCAAGTACTGTATATATTCATTCCAGTAGTAGGATAAATTAGCCTATTGTAATCAAACCAATATATTAACTAAAGGCTACTTTAATTAAAATCTCTATTCAATACCTATCCCCTCTCAATGCCTATCATATCCAGTCCATTTGGAATTATTAGATAAGACACATACAATCAATTTTTCAGTTGATTAATGTCTTTTAAAGGCTTTAATCAAGGATTTTAATCATTCAAATGATTACATTGCTGTTACCATTGACTATACAGCAGGTGTCGTGTAAAATGTGACTAGCTGAATGTTCCAGAGGGAGGGACTCCAATGTCCAAGTGATCCAGCTGTCTGCCTGGATTAGGGTCTGCAGAGACACCCACTGGTGGTGGACATCTCATCAAAACACAGGCCACACAGACACACACATGCATAAAGACACTCACCAACACACACACACACACACACACACACACAAGCAGAGACAGTGCCTGGGCACAAAACTATTTTAGGGGTGTCTATGGGGATAAACTCCTCATGGATTTGGTCCTCATACAAGAGCAACTACTGTGGTTCACAGGCGTGTATCACAGAGATAAAGTCTTTACTTTGGTTGCAGAAATATTGTTTGCTAGAAATGATTTACTGTAGTTTAAATTGCCCGCAAGAATGGTCTCTTTCACAAAGTAGCCTACAGCCTACAGCCTAGCCCTATCTACCCATGTCTGCTCAAAACATCAACACAACAAATCTTTGTCATCTATTTTAATACATTGTTCCATTAACCAATCACATAATTTAACACATTTAAAGGAGCATAACATGGTCAAAAAGTACAGAAATAACCTTTTAACAAAAAAAAAACTGGCAAGTAAATTTTCTTTGTGTACCTTCCTTTTACAGTCAACAGTTTGAATTACAAGATGTGAAAAACCCACAAAGCAGTTCCACCCAGTTTAGTAAAGCATCATGACACCATTACACATGCGTTCCTCTCTAAGATGATTGGATCATCATATAAAAACGGCAGTGATGAGGAATGTTGGCATTTCCAATAGGAAGTTATTTAACTAGATGATGAAGAACAACTGTACTCATTAATCATTTAAATATTGTGACATTGTAGGTAATGTTGCCATGACGTTATCGCATCATCATGATGCTACAATCACAAAGCAATGCTGCCTACAGTACCAAGCCAACATGCCCAAGGGGTAGGACTCTCCCACCAGGCAATGGAGTATTATAAGACTGCATGAGACATTATAACACAACATATAGTTTACAACCAAAGCTTTATATCGTCTGTGTGGTGTGTGGTTAGTTTCTCTTAGTTCCTAACCATAATAGGCTTGCATAATATTCTTAATAATAGCCTTCTTCATAGGGAAGATTTGGATCCAACCAGCAGCTCCTATATTTCCTTTGCTAGATCCCACCATGTCACTCTGCCTCCCATTAACTGTCACACAAGAAGAAACAAAATGAGGAACCCCAAACAACGGGTCGCTTCTGCTCTGCTACACATTGGGACATGAGTTGAATTACAGGTAAAGGTCATATACGACTGCATTACTCTCTCTAAGGATATTGTGTGTTGTGTAACCGAATGCTGCTTCAGGATAAGAACTCTTACCCTTCTCTCTCGTTCTCTGTCTGGTTCAACTGGGACAGCTTTTAAAACATTCTTATCAGTGCTTCTACAGTATTACTGCGGCCATTTTCCATAATAACAGCCTAGTAGGCATTACCTCGGTCAAGGTACAGTATGCCCATTGATAGTGAATGTGAAGTCTCTCCTTGCAATACAAAGCACTTAGAGCACTTTGAAAGCTCTTCCAAACACCAGTCATTATCATGTATTGAATGTCCATTATCAGACGCTAGGTGCTCATCGTGTGTAGGACCTCTGCCAGTTATAGATGGCGTGGATGTTATGGGAGCAAGCAGGAAGTCTCTTACAGGTGCTGACGCTCCGATGACGGAAAGTCCTCCCCCCGCCGGCGCCCCCCAAGCCCCGCCTCCTCGCCGCCTGCTGTTTGGCCCGCTCCTCCGCCGCAAAGAAGTCTGTGGTCGCCCGGAAAAACTCGAGCAGAGCCCGGTGGCTCCAGCTGGTCCCAGGGGTCCCAGCACCACCACCCGCCCCACCGGTGCCGCCTTCTGGCTGGGTGGAGAAGCCGCAGTGACCCCCTCGGCCGGTCAGCAGCAGGAAGAAGTGGGGGTTGCTTTCGAAGAGTTCCAGGGGTAGCGTGGACCGGGGGTCTCCCCTGATGGGGTCATCCTGGGCACAAATGCTGAGCACTGGGATGGCAACTTCGTCCACGTCCCTTAGAGGCTCGTTGCGTTCCCAGTAGGCCTCCCAGGCAGCATTGTTGCTATTGCTGGTGCTGCCCCCTGTTGGTACAGAGGAAGACACTGCAGGATCAAGCGCAACTTTAGGGCTGGACTGGCAGAACAGCGCTTCCTCCAGAACGCGTAGAGAGCAGCTGGAGAACAGGGTATCTGTGTGTACGGTCTCTCCCAGCACTGTCCGGTACCTAGGCAAGTCATCAGAGTGATGCACACACACACACACACACACACACACACACACACACACACACACACACACACAAATAGTCCGTTAATCAATATTGATGAGCTACATGGCTCTCAACCCCTTTCTTAGTATTGATTATAAAAAACCCTTCTTAGGTCACGTTGGCCTAAAAGATCAATACAACTACTGTTCACTGGCCACCGGTATCCATGGATACATGATTATCTTCATCTGTTCTTGCAAGCTGTATATATGACAGTGGTGGACTTGCTCTTTCATCATCTGTTCTGTTTTCTTTCATTCACAGTCAGCCTTTCTTTGTCTGCCCAGCTTCCTTCTCTGTTATCTGTCACGATACGTCACTTTAATGGTGAGAATACCTGGTCTGGCTCATCCCTCTTCCCACACGTACACACAGGCACACACACACAGACAAACAAACACACACACACACATAGAAGAACATACATACAGTACATACACACACACTCTCTCTCTCAGTACCTTCTGTCTTAACTATTTCTCTGTCCTCTGTCTGTAAGCCATCTGCACAGTGCACACGCAGGTGCCATCTGCATACACACACACACACACACACACACACACACACACACACACACACACACACACACACACACACACACACAGTCAATATTTCTCCATCCCCCTCTTCTTCTCTCCCATACTCCTCTACCATATCCCACCTGCTAGAATGTATCTTTTAATGGTGTTTTGAAGGTTCTCCCTCTCTCTCTCTCTCTCTCTCTGTCCCTCTCTCTCTCTCTCTCACACACACACACACACACACACACACACACACACACACAGTCTCTCCCTCTATTTACATCCCCCTTCGCTCACCTGCTGAGGCACATCTTCTGGTAGACCACAGCCACCCACTGCAGGGGCCAGCGCAGCCCTCCTTCGAACCAGCTCTGGCAGCGGAACACTGGCGAGAGGCAGCCGGCCGCCGTCACGTAGCTGGACGAGCCGCACTCCCCCAGATAGGACAGCAGCAGGCCTGAGCCCGTGCTCTCGCTGACGGCGTACAGGCGCCCGGCCGGCTGGCGGTAACGTATGTAGCGCACGGCCTCCCGGAGGTCAGCGGGGTCGCCGAACTGCTGCAGTTTGAGGGTGGTGAGGGGCGTGGCGTTGTGGCTGCGGCGATTGAAGACCACGGGGAGGTAGCCGTGGGAGAGCGCCACCTCGCAGAGCTGGGGGGGCAGAGGTGAAGGGTCAGGGTAAGGCCTTGGTAAAGTCTTGTAGCAGACGATAAACCACAACAGACCCATTTTGTTTGTTGATTACCTGTGCCACCAGTACTGACAGAAAGAAATGAAAAGAAAAAAACCGAGGTAGAAATCAGTGGATCTAAGTACATTAGAATCTTGACAGTCAAGAATAACAATAGTTTCTATTCACGATGGAGCTCATCAGAAGGCATTGTTCAACACACCATATACTGATATACAATAGAATCTGATTGCCAGGTACAGAGAAAGCTCACCATATAAAAGCATTCAAGAGTTTAAAAAAAGAATTGAATTGATTAAATTCACTAGAGCTGGCCACTCTCTAACCAGGCAGCTCTGAGAGGCGCAGCCTACCGTGACTGAGGAGTTACACATGAGAAAGCTACAGTCAGACAGAGAGCGCTGCTGGCATCGTCTGTATTGTAGCCATCTGTCTTTATGGGTCTGTAAGAGGGCCCTGGGAAATTCACAAAGAGATTGGGGAATGCTGTAGTGTTGGGCACCTTGTTCAAGACGCCTATTCATTCACCCCTTCATATTTAGTGTGAGTGAGTGAATTGAAGCATCATGGTGGTAGAAAACAAATATGAATCTGAGTAAGGGGGTCAGTTCTATTTCCAAAAAATATTGTTTTGCATTGTACATTCTTATAGACAATTCTGAGTTTAAATTCCTGGATAAAATGGACAGGAATGGATTCATATCTGTTTAGAAATAAGGCTGTGGTAAAACCACCTGTGAAATGGCTTCATCCTGTATACACAGTGTAAATAAATCAGAATCACATGGCGGCTTCTTCTCATTTGCAGAGCGGATGAGGATAATGGATTCATGTTATGATTTACTACTGTATAAGCAAGCGCTCATAACAGCTCTTGTCTCTACCACAGCCAATTTACTGTTCAAGTATTTGACATAACATCGCACCAAAAAATCTTGAAATTACAATAGGGATATGCACTAAGAGGCAGTGTGAGTTTGGTCATTTTTAAAGCATCATTTTTAAGAACCTTAATAGCACCATACCAATACAAAATGCTATGACAGCAGTTTATAAGGCTTCATAAGTTCATCAAGTTTTCTTCAAAGAGCAGGGAATCCAAAGACGCAGATTATGACTTTCTAGTAGTTTTCCCTGAGGGTTGTCTCGAGGTTATGAGGAATTCCTATTGCTCTGATGAAAGATACACACCTGCACACACACAAACACACACACACACACTGTCACATTCCTCACACACACGACAGTCCGCTAAAAATATTCACAAGCCATTGTGTAGCATAACCAAAGCCATTAGAACTTGACTTGTCAGTAGCCTACACATTATGTCATACTCATGTCAACCTGTGTTTGTACGGGACGTCATCACACAAGTTGAACAGGATTCCTTTCCTTTCAGAATTTTGATCTATACTAATCAACTGCTCTGAGTATTTTATCTTATCAAACGTGTGGAGGAAAATTCTGTAACTCATTCTTCTGGGTTGTTTGCCAACAACATTTAGTAGGCTAGACTAACATTTCAACTCCAAGGTCACCATCAGATCTGACACACTAGTTTTACACTTCTGAATCTGACCTATTAGTTGTCAAATATTGTAGTGTTACACAAAATTGATGATGTCCTTATTTTCAGTGTTGTTGTGTTACAGATTACTTTATACACAACTTGGTGTCTGGACATTGGGTTGTAAAATTCACACTCAGATAAGAGTTCACCAGGAGAGAGCATCTCTGGGCTGCAGAGGTGCTGTGAATAGTGTCCAAGACACACATACTGTACATGGGTCATGTTTATACCACAGTTGACTTCTATGTTGTGTGTGGCAGCAGCAGGGAGTGGGTAAAGAAGCGCCAGGAAGGAATCAGCAGTAGAACCTCTCTCGGTCACCTGTGAGTGCAAATCCATTGGGCATATTTTGAGTAAAATTAAATTAAATTAGTTAATGTGTTTTGTTTTCTTAATGCTTCTGTTGCTTTTATTGGATTGTTTCTTCATAGAATTATCTTGTACATTATTTGAATTCCATTTACAATAACTGTTTTTGTTTTGCGCATGAAATCTGTTGTTGAATTGAAATTGAATAGGCTTGGTGAGGTTGGGCTGATTTGATTAATTTGGGCTAGGACGTTCGGTCACATTCCCTGTTGCAGATTACACAGTAATTGTCCCCCACCCGGCGACAGCCGAAGGGGGGGGACTTTAGTTTGGCCGGTGTCACGTTGTCAGTGAGTGAGTCTGTCAGTCCTCCAGTAGTACCAGAATCCACCACGAAAGCAGCGCCTTTCCTATGCATTTTTCCATTGACAAGGACATTTAGATTTTTACATCAAAAACTATGCTTGGTGTCTCAGTATAGTCTCAGACAAGTTTACCTAGGAAACCATGAACTTTCTACATCCGCAGAGAGTAGAGCTTGAGGTGTTTAGTAGCGCTAGATATGTCTGTATTTCAACATTCATTATAGGACTTTTGACCATACAGGTGCATGGACTTGTTTAAGAACTAGCGAATGCTGCATCTAAGGGTCATGCCTCCCGATTCCAGATTGCCGGCATGCTATATAAAGTCACACATTATGCTGTCTTTCTTTGGTTCATTATAAACAAACAAAGCCAGAAAATAGAGGGGTCTTCTATATGGAAAAATAGTGGGATCTCAAGGGAACATGCACAATGGGTGGGGGACAACATGTTTACATGTGGACAGTACTTTCTTTGTGATGCATTCTACCGATATCATCTCTGTTGGACAAAAATATAAATGACAAAAAGGAAGCTGTACTGTCTGTCATGGTCAGAAATAATACTAGCTCTATAGATAAGCCATCATTGGTCTTTATGATACTGTTATTGTCTCACATGTCATAATTGGAAGGTGGCTTGTTATAACGTATAATACGGAGAGAATAGAACACGATCATGGCTCAATACTGAAACACATCTGTACATGACTGCTGTAGCAAAGTAAACCACTGCTTGACACCCATTAGCAAAATAATGTAGGTGCAATGACACTACAAAACCAAAATGTTTTGTTGTTTCGAGGCTAATATCAAGTTATGTAAATATCAATATCCAATACACCCACAACATCGACTATGATGAGTAACATCTGTAGCGTGCTCGTCACAAAGCCAGTGATTTTCACCAGTAAAACGAGGACCCCTGCAGGGGCACAGCATGCCACCTGAACGTTCTTTGCTGTGTGCACATCCATCATTTCTCAGGTGCAGAGGAAGGAAGTCTGAGGAGGGGACGCAGAGTGATCTATCATTCTGAAAAAGCATTGAATGACTCTTTTCACTCTCTTTCTCTCAGTCACAGACACACACGTGAAGAGCCAACTAACAGACCCTCACTGTCTCTCTGTCTCATGCATATTCTCTCTCTCTCTCTCTCTCTCTCGCTCACACACACACACACACACACACAAACACAAACACACACAAGCACACATACTGTACACACACACACACAAAGCTGTGTGGTAAGTCTTTCTCCGCTCTGACATCAGTAGTCTGAATTGTGAAAACATCTCGAGGCACCACAGTGAAAAGCTGCCCAATCACAGCCCACAAATGACATCATTATGCACACAAACATGCTTGGAGCTAACCCAGAAAATAAAGAACAAGAGATACATCTGACAATTTCCTGCACTCTCTCTCTCTCTCTCTCTCTCTCTCTTTCTCTGTCTGTCTGTCTCACTCCCTCTCGCTCTCTTCATTCTACCTCTCAGAACGTGCGTAAGTCATAGGATACATGACATTTGTTTCTCTCTTTTCTCCTCTGTCTCTTTCTCTCATGTTCTCAGTGCTATCTCCTAACAGGCCGATATTGAATCAGCTCTGTAAAGGTTTCCATTGTTGTCACTAGTGGTCAAGGCCTGGGTGGATTTCTTTCAGGAGTGAATGAAACAAGCTAGGCTGCTATAGGCACAGTGAGTGACTCATTGAAAAGCCAAAGGGCACTGACGTGTAACCTCTCTGAAACTTTAAAAGCCCCCACCCAGCCAAGCGAAAGCCTTGTAAAACCGACTCTCAATTATCATGATCAATTTATTGAATTGAAGGTCTGGTTTTAATGGCTGGCACAGCTCTCCTCTTCGTTTTCTTGCTAGCTTCCTCAGCATGCCAAGATGTGAGTAGAAGTAATACTAAACTTCAATGGGGCCCCGCTATCCTCCAATATCTACTTGTCTCCTCCTCTTTGGGTTTGCACTACTTCTCTTTATCAAGTTAATTCCTTATTCATCCTCTAGGTTCTTGTTTTGACAAGAGTTTTGTCAATGCAGGTATTAAAGTAGTTCCAGTTGGCCGATCACATTTTGTGAATTAGATTAGTGATTAGGGCATCATCAAGTTACGTGTAGGCTATAGATCAGTACAGAATAAATATTGTGATTTTTTTGCATGTTATAAAACCTCACAACTGATTCTGAATCAGTGCCCTGAGACTGGCTACAAATCTTTTTAGACATAAACAGCACTGTAACATCCCGAAAATGTGCTATAGAAACATATGTGTCCCACTGGGGAACATTTTAAAGGTTACAGATAGAACCTTTTTCAGGTCGGACACAGAATTATTACATTTTCAAACTGAGCAATTTACAGGGTTCTAGAGGCAAAGCTCCTTTTAGAACCCGAAACTGAATCTGTAGTCCTTTTCCCCCAGACAAGGTCAAATGGTAAGGTCAAGGTTCTACTATGGCTCTACACTCTTTGAGAGTATGTTCAGGCTGAGAAAGATAGGCCTAGAAAAATGAAGACCAGAACAGACATGTTTAACACATAGTTGAGAACAATTAAATCTGGAGCAGGTGGGCATGTGAAATGGCATGTAAGATTAGGCCTAAACTAAAGCATGCAAGTAGGCATATACAAAATACAAAACAGTCTAAGACTTGTTGTGGGCCAAAAGTGCATTTAATCAATTACCTTCAGAACATTTCGAGTGATTTTGCCAAATGAGTTGGGGATGATTAGAAGAATGGGACTCGTGGAGTTGCTGGACGTTCTCCTTCGTTTGTGGTAGGATGCACCGGCCATGGACACTGCCCAGTCCAGGGCTACTAGTCCATAGTCGCTCAACTGTAGGTGATCCCGCACGAAGTGCACCGGGCTCGCGTAAGGCCAGCACGCGCCGTAGATGGTCTGGAGTAATGCACTTGCCTGCCAAGTCCATCCTGTGCACGGCGAGAAACTGCTGATGGTCCGGCAATGTTTGAGGAGATAGTTGGCCAACGCGGAGGGCTTGCATATCAGAGCGACTGAGGAGACTTTCTCAATCTCACCTGCCCCAGCAGCGACAGATTGCGCACCGTCGTCCCCACCGTCGGAGACACACCTCTCCGAAAGCCTTTCCTTCGTTTGCCGCCGCGAAATTCCGAGCCCCTGGAGAAGTGCGTCCGGCTGGCTCCCCTGGAGAAGTGCGTCCGGCTGGCTCCCCTGGAGAAGTGCGTCCGGCTGGCTCCCCTGGAGAAGTGCGTCCGGCTGGCTCCCGGTACAGAAGTATTTCGAAACTGGCCAAATAACGGCCACCAGGACTACGATGCAGGAAACCACTAGCCATTCCAGCATTTGCACGGTCGCAAGGACACAATCTAGTTAAAGTAGACCTAATATGCTTTATCTAAAAATACCCTATAAAGTTCCTTTAGAAGTGAAGTCTGTAAAATATAAAGTCACAGTACAAAGACTATGCTGAACCATCATAAAGAACAGCGTGCGCGTAACCATATGCTTGATTTCGTTAAAGGCGAACGGGAATGCGCATCCCTCTCCAATGAAGTTTCGTAGACTAGTGACAGGCTACCTCGAGCTTCTTCTGGTTCAGCAGATTTAAGCTATGTGACTCATTGACTCAAACTTAACATGCATTCTTTGTCTCAGCCTTCAACCCGTCGCCTCTCTGATGGATTTCAAAACAATGCGCTCACCAGAGTTCCCTGGTAAATTACGCAACGGGTTCCTTGGGGCACCCTTCAAGTCCACGCGAATCCGCATGTAGCCCAGCCTACCGTGCTCGGTGTGGACCTTTTAATAAACGACAGGCATTTGTATGCGTCAACGTCAGTCGGTAAGATCCTGTGCAGAGCTCCTCGCTCGGTGCTGAACCCGCACAGCTCTGGGCGCGAGAAACGTCAGAATGCATTGAACGTCAGAATGCATTGAACGTCAGAATGCATTGCACTGTTCGTGTTTGAGGTGCGAGCCACACAGGCGCCTCCCATAACACCCAAAAGTGTCGGTGCCTTTTGCGAGTAATACCGTCTCCTCCCGTATCATTTTACATTGAGGATGTATTTGGTTCCTTCGGGGAATGAGAGTTACTCTTTGGTGACTGGATAGCGTACCTCTAAACAACTATAACAACTAGGCTATGCGGAATAACAACTATACGGAACTACGGAATTTGAAGAGGTATTCAGTTATGGATGGATGGTGCAGTAGCCTATTGACAACGCAGTCAACACTTTTGATGCTGGACAGTGCTATCCAACAGTAGTACAGTAGCCTACTGACTGCATGCCTATAGCCTACAAATGATGCTTAAAACAGTAGCCTATTCGTCGTGGTCCACTAATCCACATATGGGATTAATAATCTCACTGAAATATGAATCAGTGTACAACAGATAGTCTTCATGAGCTCCAGTCCAGAATGCATATGATTGAAAAGTAAGAATACAACCACTAAAAAGTCTTTGAAGCACACTTAATGTTAAGTGGCTGCAGTTGACAGAATGTGTATGGGTCATATATTGTGGTGTGATTGCATGCATAAGTGGTTGTATTATGCTTAATGGCCCTGGAATCTATTTTATTGATGCAGTTTAAATAGGTCAAATACAGTTGGCCATAAAACCAAGCATTAGGCTGAAAGATGTGATCAAGTGGTCCATTTAGCACAGGAGAGCAAAGCAGATGTCCTACTGGGCATTCAGTAACACGATAAAGAAACAGAAATATAACAAGCTGGGAAAATGCATAGTTTGTCTGAATGAGGTCCAAAACAGGCCAGGAAGTGCAAAACAGGCAGAAGAAATATAGTAACAAGTGAAATAGTGCTGGCTTTTCTGGATATGGTACAGGTAGAATTGTCCAAATGCTTTCCAGAGGAAAGGGAGGACAGGTGGGTAGGCTATAGGCCAAGGTTAAAGAAATAATGGCTATTCCAGTTAACGGTTACAACTGATCCCTAAAGCCTTCTTGATTACACTTCCAGCTCAACATTTTTCTGTGAAGAATCATAATCCGTTTTCATGGAAATAGCTCTCCTCACCATCACGGCCCAGCAAGCTGTCTTGATTGGTAAACAAATGTCTCTTTAATGTGATGTTCCTCATATTAGGGTTGATATGCCATGGTAGCGTGCGATGGTAAACAGATGTTTAACGGGAGATGTTTGATTTGGACCAATCTTAAAGTGATGTCACTCTTACAAAGTGTTTGCATCTGCCAGGAGGTAGCAGGAACACGTCGCGGGGGGTTGAGTCACTAAAAAAGGACGTTGTGTTTTTGTCCCCCATTCGCAGGAACCCGCCTATCCTATGGGTTCGCAAGTGAAAGATAAACTGGCACAATGCCAGATGGCATGGTGATGAGAGGGGAATAAAGAGTACTGATTGGCTAGATGAACCCATCATCCCTGACATGACACTGCTGTCATTCACACAACAGTCTGAGTGCTTTACTAGTGTCCCTAAGAGTTGTGTACAGGAGAGACACTTCACATTTGATTTATTCAGCTTTGGGCTCTTTGTAAACTTCCATTGAGAGGCGGTGTTTATTGTGTGTAGTCCCAGTGTGGTAACTGTTGCTGCTGCTATCCCCCAGAGAAGCTTAGTCATTCATTTTTATGGAACACCTCCGCCCCAAATTCCCTGTGATTCACTTTAGTCTTTGCTGAATAAGGAGTGTTTGTGTAAGGTAATAAAGCAAGCGTACATGGCTCGAATCCAGAAGACAGTGTGTGTGCATGCATGTGATGTGTGTACAGTATACATACTGTATGTCCGTGCATGAAAAATCAACTGGTTCTGGTCAATCAGAGGCCCCTAATGAGTCAAGGCCCCTGGGATACAGTCAAGGTTAGCGTGTTCATTAATCTGTGTGTGTGTGTGTGTGTGTGTGTGTGTGTGTGTGTGTGTGTGTGTGTGTGTGTGTGTGTGTGTGTGTGTGTGTAGGGTGTAGAAACCCTGGCAGCACCGTGGCTATTGTTCTGTGAGTATTATTACCTCAATGTGAACACAATATTACCTCCTGTTTCTTTATTCTTCACTGTCCTTGACCTTACACCCTTGACCTTACACCTTTGATTTTCAGCCATTACACCGGTGTATTGTTAGAACGCATACTGTATAGTTCAACTGTTTATTCCTGGACCCTTGCTTAGAAAGTTTCTTTTATTAGCTACGATACCGATAACTTTGTTACTCAATATTCAGATGTTCAGGTCAAAGTTAAATAACGACAAGGTGGAAAACAATTAGAAAACATACAGTAGGACTTTACAATGTAAAGTAAAAAACAAAACAAAAGTGAAGTAAGGCAGGAAGAGAAATTAAGAAGTGACAAAGAGAGTGGGAAGTGGGAAGAGGACAGTTTCGCTGAGAGAGAGACAGACAGAGAGAGAGTAATGGAGGTTCTCTCTCAGTATCCTTCAGTACACCTCTTACTCTGGGGATACCACAGCCCTCCAGGGACACTCACTCACTGGACATCTAAAAACAAACACACTCTTTGTTTTTGTGTGTTTAGGAACAACATAATTTCCCTTATGACCTTTCTGATCTCAAGACAAACACACATACACTCCATGTGTCTCTTTCATACACACACACACACACACACACACACACACACACACACACACACACACACACACACACACACACACACACATACACACACACACACACACACACACATACACAAACATACACTCGATTTCTCTCATTCACACACACATACATCCAGTCTTACACAGGAGCTGGGAGAATGGTCCTTGACAGCTGTGGTTGAGAGGTTCTTGAGAGGTTTGTACAGTGCAAACGGAAACACTGCAGATGACCGATGGTACTGTAGGAGAGGCACTATAGGTTCATAGCTAGGCAGTTCGCCATTACATGTCCTTACACTTCACAGACAATCTGCCTGGAGTTAAACTGGGTCCACGTTCCATGTTATTTCTGCATGTGCACAGGAAAGACCTGGGCTGAGTTTCCCAGAGGCATCGTAGTGCTACTTTCATCGTAAGCTACGGCGTTCATCGTAGCGCTACAATGCCTCTGGGAAACTCAGCCCTGTACTGTAGGCACTCAGTCTGAATAGGTGTATTAATCCGTTGTAGTATAAAGATGTATAAAGGTTATGTGGTCTATCCCTTTAACTTCTTCCCTATTGTCTTCTGTTATTGTGCCTCTGCCACTACATATCTAGCTGTTCATTCTCCGGCGGCTGAATAAACCATGGTGGTGTAAACATGAGTGTTTTGAATGCATTGACAATAACAACAAAATCAATAATAAAACAAACACCATAAAGGTTTTGTGATGTCTGTCTTTCCATCTTCTTTATTCACCGTGAGAAGGTTATAGCAGAAAGGGGCAGATGAAAGTTCTCTATTATGAAAACCTGACAAAAGAGACACAAACAGAATACATCTTAATAGGATTCAGTGCAATAATAAGATACATGGATGAATTCATGAGACAGGGTCAATGTCTTAGAAGCTGAACTGCCATGACTTGCCCAAATTATTGATGGATCAGGAAGAAGACACAGAATATACAGAACCTCCCACCTGGTTCACATACACACACGCACGCACACACACACACACACACACACTCATCCATTATTGAACAGTGTTCCAGGTTGGTGCTAAATCTGGAATCACTCCTCGGGAGTGCTGAGAAAATACTCAAAACACTGGCATAAAATGAAACAGTCATCTGTAGAAAAGTGGAATGTTAGAATGGATCATTATGTAGGTGTATGTTTAGCATTGCTGTTTCAAGTTTAATTATCTTATATGTCTTTTGGGGCTCATTCCACCTGTCATTAATGTGCCCTGTACCTGCAATTGTAAACCGTATAGAAAGAAAGAAAGAAAGAAAGAAAGAAAGAAAGAAAGAAAGAAAGAAAGAAAGAAAGAAAGAAAGAAAGAAAGAAAGAAAGAAAGAAAGAAAGAAAGAAAGAAAGAAAGTTTTATGAATGGAATACCACATAGCTACAGTATGGTCTTCATCAAAGTCATGGCTGGCAAAGTCAGACAAGCTTAATAGCGACTCCTGCTGTGTTCAAACTGATAATATACTGTAATGTCACAGATAATGTTGCAAAGATATTTTATGCTTATTGGAATTGTAGAGGTTTGAAAAGGTTAACAGAATAAATGCAGAGGTGTGTCATGGTACACAAAGTCACTGAAGGAGGGGGGAAAGACAGAAATTAAGGGAAAGAGAGAGTGATGGTGGGTGCAGGAGGAGAGAGTACACCCAGTGAGGCCTTGTGTCTCATAGCTTATGTGTACAGAACCAATTTGTGGGCCCAGGCTTAGCGGACTGTCCCTTCCCTCACTCTAAATCTCACGGCCTCCCAGATGAGATGGGAACCAGCTGTGGTTGAAGAGGGCTGAAATGGCTTTTCAATAGAGGCCAATTTCTGCCTGCATCTGGGATCTATCTGACGGCGACGCTGCCCTCAAGCACTCCCTGCCTCCCAGCCTACCCTCGTCTTCTGTTCAACTACCCACGCTGTGTGTGTGTGTTTTCAATTTATTTTTATTTAAACTTTATTTCTCCAGGGGAGAATAAAGTCTAATTTTCAACGGTGCCCTGGTTACAAGCAAGCAAAGCAATACACAGATATCATACACCATCAGTACAAAATCAATGCAAAAACATCATACTGTACATTAATTACATGTTAAAACCAATACACTTTATGGCAAAAATATTTAAAAACATGCACAGACCTCAATTTCATTTATAATTTATTTTAAAGATACTAAGGCATCCAATTTGTGGGTCTTTTGGAACTCATTACAAGCTGTAGGCGCACAGTAACTAAAAGCAGTTTTTCCTAGCTCAGTGTGTGTGTGTGTGTGTGTGCATCCTCACTCCTACACACACAAACCCTGGAATTGTCTCTTTTTATTACTCTAATATATCATCCATAGTCAAACACTGAACTTGGTGTCATATAATTCAAAAAACAAAAACATCAGAGCAGTATTTCTTGGAAGAGAGACGTGTTTGTGTGTGTATATTTGTGTGTGTGTGTGTGTGTGTGTGTCTGTGTGTGTGTGTGTGTCTGTGTGTGTGTGTGTGTGTGTGTAGAGGAGCTGTGTGGCTCATTACCATCAAGGCAGAGGGGGAGCAGGATGGGCTGTCTTCTAAAAAGTCCTCCTAGTGCATGATGCTTTAGCCTCTTAGGATTCATATTTACAGGGTTAGGAAAAAGCTTGGCTTGAATCTGTGTTCAGGGCCAAACACTACCTCAAACCAAGACAGCTCACTAAACAGAGGGTCTGCTTTCTTACAGTGAGCTCATATCCAGTCATGTGAAAAACCCATCCCCCAACCCCGTCACCAGCATGCTCTGCTGAGGCAGTGAGAGAGCTAACATGCGATCCAACAGGCCATAGAGGAGTCTTATAAAAGTGACATCATCCAAATCTTGACCAGCCTAACAATCTCTCTCTGGTGTCTCTTCAGGTGTCCTGCTGCTGAACCTTGTCAGTGACGTCGTTTCTGGTCAGGGTTGAGTGACATTTGTAACTAAATGCAATTATTGTAAGTCGCTTTGGATGAAAGCGTCTGCTGCAGTAAATTACTGTAATGTAACTAGATGTGTCCATTTGAAACTTTTGTCTTCAAAGGTTCGGTCCTCAAAGGAATGAACTATGTGAAGCAGTCCCAAAAAAAGGCTCCTTTCTGACACAGCCGTTTTCATGACATCAATGAATTGTGTAGAATCAAGGCTAGCAATAACTAATGCTCTCTTAACACACTCCCTGTCTGTGACAAATCAAATCAAATCAAACTTTATTGTCACAAACAAAGATCAGACTTGCTTGGCATTATACCATGAAAAGCCGTACTGGTGGCTTGAGTTTCTATTGGTATTTAAGGTATTTATGCACTGAATGTCTGGAAACATATACTAACTGTAGGTGCTATGACACTGTCTGTTGGTGTGGTGCAAGTCAGGTCAAGTTAATTGTATTTATAAAGCACATTTAAAAACAGCCGAAGTTGACCAAAGTGGGCATGTAAGTTAAAACAGCATAAAATACAACAGACAGACAGTAAAACAGAGAGCAGAAGTGCAATGCATCAACACATGCAACCACATCCTCACAAGCTCACTTCCTGACCTCTGTGCACTTCCTGCAAAGGGAGGGGTGTTGTGGAGGAGCAATACCAAACCTCAACCAAGAGTCAAAACAGACAAAGGTCATTATTCACTAATCATACTGTTCCATCTCTTTCAGTGTAGTGCCAAGATAAAAGAGATCCTTTTTCTCAGCTAGCTGGATAGTAATGACTTCATTGGCCATGAACTCAGCTGAAAGTGCAGTACTATTGATTAACACTTGATATATACGGTTATTCATTACCCGACTGAGATGGAGATTAAAGCTGCCTGTCAGTTAGTGCGCATGAGGGAGACACACGTGTTGTTACTGTGTGCATTCACTGAAGTCCTATTTGTAGCTGACCTAGAGGAAGGCAGAAAGGCGCCGTGGCAAAATGCACATTACTGTATTGTTGTGGTTTTCTGTTTTTGTGAACATTGATGCTGCTTGTAGTGCGTCATCATCTAAACGTTGTTATTAACCTTAAATGTCATGCTCCCGCCGTGTGGAAGCTGAAGGGACTTTCATCTGCCATTTGTACTGGATATAGAGCAAAACATGAATAGCTACTTCCTCACTGTCTGTGATGTCGACCTCCCCAAAGTATCCTTTATGCAAGTGTAATTCCACTGCAGCTTCAGCAACCTCAATTCTGCGTCTGTATATATATTGCACGCTTTGACATAGTGCAATAGTCTACATATGCCAAAATCTCTTCTAGTGTGCAATACATATGACTAAATCAGAGTTTGTGATTGGTTGTTTACCTTATTGCACAATATCAAAGCGTGCAATAATGATACAGATGGCGAGATTGGGTTGGTTATCTCCTATCATATAGAACAGCAAGGTTGTTTGTATACCTTGATGCTATAGGCTGCTACCATGGTACAGACTGTGATGAACAGTATTCCCATGGTACAAACGCTATGCTAGCTGGCTTGCTTCTACAGAAACTGCTTAGCCTGAGGCCCAGCTCAGATTCACTAACACAATCAGGAGAGAGGAACCTATTCTGATAATCGGGGTAGCCTATCCCTCAACCCTGAGAGAGTTGGCACAAGACATCAAAGGAGGAGAAGGAGGGAGGAATGATGGAGGGAGAAATGGAGAGGAAGAGGCAGAGAGGTGAGGAGAGAGTGCAGTAGCTATGTGCAGTATGTGTTTGTGTGTGAGAGAGGTGAGGAGGAAGGATGACAGTATGTGTTTATGGCTTTTGGTCATTGTGTTTTATTGGGTGACAGATGACGAAGAACACCAAAGAGCTGTCTACCCTAGCCACGAGCACTAGGCCATAACCTTAGCCTACTGGCAATTGTGCATCAACAATTAAGTCAACATTCCTCTGTAGGCTATGAACTAGTAAAGCATGTTCTAGATTTGCTGTTCGTCCATCACAAATATACAGATTTCCCTGGGCGCTGTTCGTTGTCAATCACAACTATGCAGTCACAATTATGGATTACGCTGGGCAAACGGATAGACCCAAAGGGGTGGAATCTTCCATGCATTGGGCATAGTGACGGACATCAGAGGCTGGAACCGAGCAGCAGTGAATAGTGTTGATAACTGGACACTCCAGTGCAGAGACACAACATCACACAGAGGAGAACATTTCTGCCAAGTGCAAAGGTACTGTAAAAGTGTAGCGCTACTATAAATAGTACATTTAAATTACCCAATAATAAAAGAAATTGCACACAAAATTAACTATGTCTATTAATGGAATGCCAATGCATTGGGTTAAGAGACAATTTGGGCTAAATGCTTTATTTGTGCTTAAAGGTGCTCTGTTCGATTTACTGCACTTTTTGTTTAAAAAAAATCCAATATATGCAATAAATCGGTCCAGGGAAGTCATAACTATCTGTACAGAAAATATAGGCAACAGTGTAGAGCAAATGCTGAATTTCCTTTTATTATGAGCGAAGCCGACCCGACGCTGAGCCCCACCCCCTGAACGGCACCGTATATAAGAGAGGGGCAGCGTCATCTTCATGGACGTTTGAGGGAATAGGCCTATATAGCTAACGTTAGCTGAACATGGCTGCGAGAAGTTATAGTCTGGGAGCAAAGACACTACGGTCTTCGGCTAAAAAAGAGTCAGACAAAAGAAGATCACGTACACGAATCAATATTGGGCTGGTTTACTATCTGGAGAGAGGTTAGAGCTACTTTGGGCATCAAAAGTGACTCTGAGCTCACCTTTCTTCTCCTTGACGTTAGTAGCTAAATTCAGGTTCATAAACAACGTTAGCCAGCCCTAGTCCCCCTAAAATGTTAGCTACCATGTATTTCTGTATTATACATATATATACGCTGCACCACTGCCCCATCTAGTGGCCGAAAAAAGAAAAGAGAAATCGAACTGAGCACCTTTAATTGTTTGATGAAAATCTGAAAATCAGTTCTTAATTGTTTGATGAAAATATTTTTGCATAATTGTGTGTGATTGCAAACAAAAGGTAACATGGATGACAATCTTATTAAAGATGTTGATTCAGGTGAACCAGGCCAGGAAAGCCTGGCTTATGTGCCTGGCTTGTTTCTGTTCAGGACTGGTAGGACGGAAGCTAGTCATGCCACTGAAATAGCTGTGAATTGAAATGACATGAAATAACGTCTGATCAATAAAGAAAGGTTTTGTCGCCTGAACACATCAGGTCCAATGCTTCCAATGCTAATCCAGCACAACAGCACAACCCTGACCTCCCTGGGGCCCTAAGCAAGTTCTGCTAAGGGGCTAAGAACCAAGTTCTGCTAAGGGGCCCTCCTACCTGACCCGTGAGACATGTAAACCTTTTTCTATTGACCTATTTCTATAAACGAAACTGAAAGTGTTCCATCTCACCGCGTCGGCTCGGGGCCGGGGGGGGGGAGCCGTAGCGGGGGGTTCACCCAGGGTGGCATATAAAATAGAAACGCTACTCTATGCTGTAACTGATTGACACCTACTTTGGCACAAGAGGAGGGGAAGGCGGGGCCTTACGTAATTACCCGACAAATCTTCCAGCCACACACAAAAAGCACCTGGCAGTGCCTGCTGACCTTCATCGCTCAAGAGCAGCCATCAAAAGGCGAGCAGCAAACTTACAGAAAATGCTTTGCTTGCTAAAATAAGTGATTTAGAGAAACTAAGAAAATCTAAACTAACTAAAGCTGCCAACTTAAAAAGCCCAGTTCAAAGGCTGATGTGTGAACCTCATGGTTATGAAGCTGAAATAAAATTTCACCAAATGTTGATTAATGGCACAAATATTGCGTATAATAGGCCCTACACTGTTTGAGTTGTTACCTATGAAAGAAAAATAAATATCTGGTTCAAAGCAAAACTAATGAATGTCAATGAATTTTCCCACAGTTTCAGGGAACATATGACGTGTGCAAGTGATGGCGCTGCTGAAAAGGCTGACGTTAACATTGGTGATACTGAAATAAAAGTAAACAGACAGTGTGTCAAATGTCGTAACAGTGATATCAAAAGTCTCAATTAAGAGTCGTAGAAGTTCAAGGTGAAGTCGATGGGTCACTCTCTATTTTTGCTAAAATAGCTGTGGAAACATAGTACTACCAGACACTCCTAGACATTGGATTTAAATAGACTCCAGAGAACTCTTTCAGCTCCTTCCTGGCGGAGATTCTCAGGAGGACAAACAACAACAGCCGAGAACAAAGGAGCACCAGGTGCCCCAGAGGAAATGGTGGTGGGATAAACAGGCACTCAGAGCCCAGGCACACAAGCCCCCACGTACAGTACTGTATAGCATACTGTAATATACTGTAGTCTATATTTATCAACTTTATTTTTGTCAAACCTTGTTTTTGGAAAAACTAAAAACAGACAGCTGATGTCTCAAAAGCCATTAAGGGGAGACACAACAGTTGAATAGGATTTTTTTTTTCCTTTAAATATATCCTCATGAATTTTTACAAGTTTAATCTTCACATCAAGAGAAATATTTTTTGTATTACACTTTCTCTCTCAAAAAAAGTTTAGGTATGCAAATTAGGCAATAATCCATTAAATATGCGTAATTTTGCATATATTTCGGTACCTACTATCTAAACAATGGATAAAGTCAGGCTTAAAGTTTTTTGCCTATTTTTAGACACGAAATGCAACCTAAAATGAAAAGACAACAATATATTCACAATTCCAGCTGTAAATATTTGCAGAATACATCTGAGAATCAGTAGCCTATGTAAAGTTTAGTGAATGCACCTGCCCTGGAAGTTGAGATAGCAGGTACCGAGTGACGTCAGGTACTGAAAAAACGTAATTTTAAGAAAATGGCCAATAAAGATAAGCATTATGCATTCATAGGCTTATTTCACAGGTACAACAATTTGAAAAATAGCCGTTTTTAATCAAGTCTCGCCATTTCTCTGTTAATGTAGTGATAGTATACATGTTACAGTAGAAGAATATCAAAAAATCTGAAAATTGAAGTTCGGAAGAAAAAACACCATTTTGACTGTAGTGTCTTCGCTTAAATCTGTAAAACATTACTCGGTTTTGCAGACACCATCTTGGTTGGGTGAACATTGTGGCTTTGTGTCCACACCTCTATATGAGTCCTCTGCCTCCTGCAGTGACTTCCTCAGACTCTCCCCCAGTTTCCTCCTCCTTACGGTTCAGCACTGTGGTCATGTTCACTATCTCTTCTTGGTGTTTGGTGGACAATGATGTCATCTCCACCTCCATATTTGGCCTGCACCTTCTCCAGCTCAACAGTACTTGGCAATGCCCTTCTCTCAGTCATAGCCTCAGTCTCTCTGAGGGTTTGAATCGCTCCTTCTCAATGGAAAATAAAAACGTGTGCGACACAAGAGTTAAAAGGACCACAAATGTTGAAAGTACAAGTGATGACAATTCCAGACTACAGATTCTGCAAAGGCAAAATTAAATATCTGGATTGCTGATACAACAACAAAAGGCAAGCCAACTAAGGGATATACCTGTCTTTGTTAAGAGGTGTCCCAATAAGTTGTCATGCATGTTTCTAAACACTGTGTTGAGGAGAAAAGTACAACTTAAGGAGACTGTTATGACTGGGTTGGATTTGGACCCAAACGCACGACACCGGAGGCAGAGAAAAAATGCAAAGCCCAAAGGGCGGTTTAATAATAAATTAATAAGTCCAGCAGGCAAGGTCAAAAACGATAAACAGGCAGGGGTCAGGCGATCAGCAAACAATGTCCAATATCCGTAATCCGTAATCAAAGTCCATATCCAGAAGGGGGGTCAGGGAATCCGTGTTTCAGTCCAGGGGTGGTGATAGCAGGCAAGCCGAGCACTGCACACTGGGTCATAGGTGTTCTATGGGAAGATCTGGCGATGAGCATGGAGAAAACCAGGGTTCTTGTAGGCAGGCGATGATGATGATTGGGACCCGGTGCGCAGCACTCAGCCGTAAGCGCGTTCACTAATCACCACGATTGCCTTCACCTGTGGCGTTGGAGCGCGCGCCGTGCGCGTGCTGAGGTGCTGGGCGTCTCAGGATTACTCTCCGGGGATGAGGAGCGCGAATGCGCCCCATCTCCGGAGTCAGGAGGCGGGAATTCGGGAGACCCCGAACGCCGCGGGGTAGAGCCGGACCGACGCACGTTGCGTCGGGCCACCGGCAAGCTCGGAGGAGCGGAGGGGAATGCGCGCGGAGGTGCCGCCGTAACAGGACCCCCCCCCCAAGCGGGAGCCACCTGGCGACCGACCGGGGGCATCAGGATGGGCCCGGTAGAAGTCGCGGAGGAGAACAGGGGTCATGATCTGGGACCGAGGAACCCAGCTCCGTTCCTCCGGGCCATACTCCACCCAGTCGACCAGGTATTGGAACCCGCGGCCCTGGCGGCGGACCTTTAGCAGCCGCCTCACCGCCCACTGAGGGTAGCCATCCACCAGCTGCGGAGGGGGCGGCGCGGGAGCCGGTGGCACGAGGGTGCTGGTGACGACGGGCTTGACCCGAGACACATGGAAAACCGGATGGACCCGGCGAAGGGAGGCGGGGAGAATCAACCGGACAGCGGCGGGGTTGATGACCCGGTCGATGGTGTAGGGCCCGATGAACCTCGACGCCAGCTTCCTGGAGGAGACGTGGAGGGGCAGGTCAGCAGTGGAGAGGTAAACCCGTTGACCGACCTGGTACACCGGGGCCGGGACACGCCGCCGGTTGGCACCGCGGGAGGCGCGCGCTGTAGCGCGGAGCAGAGCGGACCGCACTGCGGACCAGACCCTCTGGCACCGGCGGAGATGAGCCTGGACTGACGGCACCGACGCCTCGGCCTCCTGGAGCAGGAACAGGGGAGGCTGGTACCCCAGGGAGCACTCAAAGGGTGACTTGCCGGTGGAATTGCTGACCATGGCATTCAGTGAGTACTCGACCCAGGGCAGGTCCTGACTCCAGGAGGATGTGTGAAGGGAGGACATGCACCGGAGGGCTGACTCCAGGCTCTGGTTGGCTCTCTCCGCCTGGCCGTTGGTCTGTGGATGGTAACCAGAAGAGAGACTGACCGTGGCCCCAATCCCCGCACAGAATGCCCTCCATACCTGAGACGTGAACTGGGGTCCACGGTCAGACACCACATCCTGGGGCAGACCGTAGAGCCGAAAGACGTGCTCAGTCAGCAGCTCCGCCGTCTCCATCGAGGTGGGGAGCTTGGGTAGGGCCACGAGGCGCACAGACTTCGAAAACCGGTCCACAATGGTCAGGATGGTGGTGTTTCCCCGGGAGGGAGGGAGACCGGTCACGAAGTCCAGTGCAATGTGTGACCACGGACGACTGGGCACAGGAAGGGGTCGCAACAGGCCAGCCGGCGGCTGGTGGGATGCCTTGCTGCGGACGCAGGTGGTGCAGGCGGAGACGAACTCTCTGACGTCCGCTGCCATGGTGGGCCACCAGAACCGCCGGCGTAGGAAAGACAGCGTACGGTGGGAACCCGGGTGGCAGGCAAACCGGCTCGCATGTCCCCACTGGAGGACTCGGGTCCGGACGGCAGCCGGGACGAACAGCCGGTTGGGCGGGCCAGTCCGGGGGTCGGGTTGGGTGCGCTGGGCCCTCCTGACCACTGCCTCGACATTCATGGTGACCACCCCGATCACCCGGGAGGCGGGAAGAATAGTGTCCGGAGTGGTAAGATCCTCCCCTGCCGCATAAAGCCGAGACAGTGCGTCAGCCTTGGTGTTCTTGGACCCCGGACGGTAAGTGATGTGGAAATTAAACCGTCCGAGGTACAGGGCCCAGCGCGCCTGACGGGAGGTCAGCCGCCTGGCCGACCTGAGGTAGGTCAGGTTCTTGTGGTCCGACCAGACGGTGACGGGGTGCTCCGCGCCCTCTAGCCAGTGCCGCCACTCCTGGAAGGCCTCCACAACAGCCAGCAGCTCCCTGTTGCCGATGTCGTAGTTCACCTCTGCATGTGTGAAGCGGCGGGAGAAGAAGGCGCAGGGATGCATCTTCTGGTCGGCCGCTGACTGTTGTGAGAGAACCCCGCCGAGACCCGTGTCTGAAGCGTCCACCTCCACGGTGAAGGGCCTTGAGGGGTCGGGATGAAGCAGGACCGGCGCGGAGGTGAACCGCCTCTTGAGGTCGGTGAAGGCGGCACTGGCTGCAGGTGTCCAGGTAAAAGGACGCAGAGAGGAGGTGAGGGCAGTGAGGGGAGCGGCCACCCGGCTGTAGTCCCGTATGAATCGCCGGTAGAAGTTGGCGAAGCCAAGGAAGGACTGCAGCTGCTTACGGGTGGTGGGTTGGCTCCACTCGACGACAGCCTGGATCTTCTTGGGATCAGGCCGAGTTTGTCCACCTTCCACAATAAGACCCAGGAACTCCACAGAGGGAGTGTGGAAGGTGCACTTCTCGGCCTTGATGAAGAGGCGGTTCTCCAGGAGACGCTGGATGACAAGGCGGACGTGCTGGACGTGTTCCTCAGCGCTCCTGGAGAACACCAGGATGTCGTCGAGGTAGAGCACAACAAAGATATCCAGCATGTCCCGGAGGATGTCATTCATCATAGCCTGGAACACGGAGGGGGCGTTGGTGAGGCCAAACGGCATGACTAGGTATTCGTAATGGCCTCGGGGAGTCTTGAACGCGGTCTTCCACTCATCCCCCTCACGGATTCGAACCAGGTGGTAGGCGTTCCGGAGGTCCAACTTCGTGAAGATGGTGGCCTCCAGGAGGGGTTCGAAGTTGGAACTCATGAGGGGGAGAGGGTACGTGTTCCTGATGGTGATGGCGTTCAGCTCCCGGTAGTCAATGCATGGCCTGAGGTCCCCACCCTTCTTCTTCACGAAGAAGAACCCCGCCGCCACCGGGGAGAGAGTGGGTCGGACGAGGCCCTCAGCCAGACACTCAGAGATGTAGCTGTCCATAGCCGCCTTCTCAGGGAGGGAGAGGTTGTACAGGCGACTAACTGGGAGCTGGGCGCCGGGGCGGAGCTCAATGGCGCAGTCGTAGGGCTGGTGCGGGGGAAGGGTGCGGGGGAAGGGTGCGGGCGCGCTCCTTGCTGAAGGCCTCTCCCAGGTCGTGGTAAACCTCTGGCACGGTGGAGAGGTCGGGGGGAGCAGGGGGCGGCCGAGACGACAGGGAGGGAGACTGAGCAGCACGGAGGCACCGCGCGTAACAGGCCGTGCTCCAGCTCAGAATGCGGCCGGGGCCGTAGCTGACATGCGGCACATGGAGCTCCAGCCATGGTCGGCCCAGAATGAGAGGAGCCCGGGGGGTCTCAAGAATGTAGAACCGGATCTCCTCCACGTGATTTCCGGAAATTGTCATGGTCAGAGGCTCGGTCCGGTGTGTGAGGGGGCCTAGGTCGTGCTATCCAAGGCCGAGACGGTGAGAGGGGTTTCCAGGGCGGCGAGGGGGAAAGCCGCTGAGGCGGCAAGGTGCGCATCAACAAAGTTGTCATCAGCCCCAGAGTCAATGAGCGCACCGATGGTAAGCGTCTGCCCGTGCCAGGCGAGGGTAACTTCGAACCGGGCAGGGCTGACAGATGGTGGGGAATGGGTAACACGGCTCACCAGAAATCCCCTCCTGGCTGGTGAGCCTACTCTTTTGGCAGAGTGGGACAGTTGTCCCTCAGATGGCCCTTAGCTCCACAGTAGAGACACAATCCCAGTGCCCTCCTTCGGTCCTTCTCAACAGCCGTGAGGCGAGCCCTACCCACTTGCATGGGCTCTTCGCCGGTGAGAGCAGGCATGGTCAGGGTGAGTGGAACGGTGGAGGTGTTTGTACCGAACATGCCCGGAGAGCGACCAGAGGGGGCGGGATGACACAGCGCTTTCTCACGCTTCCTCTCCTGGTTGCGTTCGTCGATTTCCATTGTGAGAAAGATGAGTTGGTTAAGGGAGGTGGGGCGGTCCCTGACCAGCGCGTCCTTGAGAGTCTCGCTCAGGCCTCGTCGGAACTCGCTGCGCAGACCGACGTCGTTCCACCCGCTACCCATAGCCAGGGTGCGGAACTCGGTAGCGTAGGCAGCCACGGAGCGGCCACCCTGCTGGATGGTGGTGAGACGGGCATTAACGTCCTGACCATCAGCAGCATGATCAAAAACTAGCCTAATCTCGGCCTCAAAAGCAGCATAGTCATCGCGGAGGTGACTGCCCGGACCCAGGGCTGCCTGGACCCACTTCAGAGCCTCCCCAGTGGTGAGTGTAGCGATGTAGCCCACCCGTGCAGCGTCAGACCAATACATGCTGGGTTGATGTTGGAAAATGTATCCACACTGCATGAGGAAGCCCCTACACTCAGAGAAGGTCCCATCGTATGGCTTGGGGTTAGCTAGGTGAGGTTCACGCTGGGGCTGGGGGCCCATAGGAACAGGCTGGGGCGTCGGCACGGGGACGGGAGCGGGAATGGGTGCTGATGCCACAGGAGCTGCCGGACTTGCCTGGGACACGATGGAGGTGAGGGCAGCGATCTGGGTGGACATCGCCTGAACCATGGCAACCAGGCCCTGGATCTGCTGATACTGAGCCTGTTGTTGGGTGTTCTGAACCTCCATCCGTGTGTGTAGATCGGTCATGGCGACAGAGGCCTCCCGCAGTAGTCGGGCATGATCAGCGATCACCCGTCCTTGGAGTTGGAGAGCCGAAGGTGTCTCCGGTTGCACTCCAGTGCCGGCTGGGTCCATACTGGCCAGATCTTCTGTTATGACTGGGTTGGATTTGGACCCAAACGCACGACACCGGAGGCAGAGAAAAAATGCAAAGCCCAAAGGGCGGTTTAATAATAAATTAATAAGTCCAGCAGGCAAGGTCAAAAACGATAAACAGGCAGGGGTCAGGCGATCAGCAAACAATGTCCAATATCCGTAATCCGTAATCAAAGTCCATATCCAGAAGGGGGGTCAGGGAATCCGTGTTTCAGTCCAGGGGTGGTGATAGCAGGCAAGCCGAGCACTGCACACTGGGTCATAGGTGTTCTATGGGAAGATCTGGCGATGAGCATGGAGAAAACCAGGGTTCTTGTAGGCAGGCGATGATGATGATTGGGACCCGGTGCGCAGCACTCAGCCGTAAGCGCGTTCACTAATCACTACGATTGCCTTCACCTGTGGCGTTGGAGCGCGCGCCGTGCGCGTGCTGAGGTGCTGGGCGTCTCAGGATTACTCTCCGGGGATGAGGAGCGCGAATGCGCCCCATCTCCGGAGTCAGGAGGCGGGAATTCGGGAGACCCCGAACGCCGCGGGGTAGAGCCGGACCGACGCACGTTGCGTCGGGCCACCGGCAAGCTCGGAGGAGCGGAGGGGAATGCGCGCGGAGGTGCCGCCGTAACAGAGACTGTATGCACTTTCTGGAAAGATACAGTACATCAGAGGGCATCCACAAGACCTTGTACAAAAATGTTTAAACATGGATGCAGACCAAGCAGAAACAAAAATATATTGCAATATATTGGAAAATATAATGTAATATATCACTCAATACATTTCCATATATAGAAAACTAGTGGTTATATTTTCCAATATACTGCAATATATGAAAAGCGGCAATTCATTATGTATGTATCAAATATTCTGATGCATAGCAGCCTATATGGACAAGTTTAGCAACTGCCCCGCTGTTAAAGCAGAGAACATTTCCTTACTCCAGGATTACGCTCTATTCCTACATGGATGTAACAACGCAAAGTCTGATTTGCGGGACATTAAATAATCTAATCTCATGCTAATGCTAATCTCAAAATTGTCATTTCAAAACTTTTAAACTGAGGGAACGGTTCAGTATGTGAAATGTGATAAACACATAACCTGCAAAAAATGCAAGCTGAACCATCCAACAGATTTACACATTCACTCCAAGAACAACATGGACAGGTCAGTGAACACCAATGACATAAACTCCAGTGACCCTGAACCAACTGTAAACAACAGGCTTGTTTCAACTCAAGCCTTTAGAGGCGAAACAGGGGCCGGTAGCAATTCAATGCTCCCAATTCTTCCAGTTCAGGTGAAAGCAAGAAAAGGCAACAAAATGGGTTTTAGGTTGGCCCATGTTACACCCCCCCACAGAGTTTCATGAACATCGGTCTGGTAATTTTTGCGTAATCCTAGTCCGCAAAATGAATGGAGATGAATGACCAAACCAGGAAATGGCTTGTGGATCCACTTTGTGATTCAGATTGGTGGGTGGCCCATGCTACACCCTTCCACGAGTTTCATGAAAATCGGTCAGGTAGTTTTTGTATAATCCTGCTAACAGATGAACAAACAAACATGCCACCAAAAACATTACCGCTCGCCCTGCGCTGTCACTGGGGCAGAGGTTATGATGACGGCTGTCAGGTTGTCACTGTTAATAGAGTATCTGTTGAGTCACTTGAGCTGCTATTGGAGAATAAGCAGGATGAACACGATTTCAATGAAAGAGTTGCTGAGGACAAAGAAGAAATGTCAAGGACAGTTACGCTATATGGACAAAGGTATTGGGACATCTTCACATGACACCTACATGAGCTTTTATAACATCCCATTCGAAATTCATAGGCTTCTTTGTTTTTGTTTAAGTTTATTTAATAGGACTGTGCACATACATTAAATGTTTGCAAGAAACAAAAACCTTTATGGACCTTGCTTTGTGCACTGCGACAGTCATGCTGGAACAGAAAAGGGCCTTCCCCAAACTGTTCCCACAAAGTTGGAAGCATAGAATTGTCCAAAATGTCTTTATAAGCTGAAGCATTAACATTTTGGACAATTATGCTTCTAACTTTGTGGGAAGCATAATTGTCCATAATTTTTTATCAGTTGTCAGCTCAGTGTATGACCCCTTAGGGTACCTTGAAGCAATTACTCTTCCAGACAAGCACTTTTTGCAAGAGTTGTGCAGACAAAACTATGGCTGGGATGAAGAAATTCTGCAAGTCCTATGACAAAAATGGATCAATTGGTTGACTGACCCGAAAGGGCATCATGTTTACATTCATAATGCACATACATACCCAATTTCATATAATGACACGACACATAGATTTGCGTTCATATCGCATCCATACTTTATTAGCAGTCCTGACTTGCATGTTTAAGTTGAGTGCACGCAGCTTAATTTTTGTAGGTCAGAATTGCTTTGGATTTGTTTGCTTACTTCTGTTTGTTCATTTCTTCTTTGTCTCTTCCCGGGAGATCGGCCGCCACCTCATGCTATGGGCAAACAGGAGAACTGGGACCGGTCCATCTCAAATACCAGGATGTGGGTGGTGGACCGAACCAACTCCCGGGAGATGTCAGGGGGGCCTCATTGTCCTATAATTTAGTTATTATATGTATTTCTTAATTGGTCAACATTGTATTTTTTGTTCATTTCTGTATATATGTCAGATGTTGTGTGTGTGTGTGTATTGTTTGTTCGATTAATTTGAATTAAGATATAATTTGTGGTAAAATTACTTTTAGCCAATACCCTACTTTTAGCCAATACCTTATGTACCTGGCCAGGACCTATATATATACCTTGAGTTGTTCATTTGTTGGTTGGCTTCTCTTCTGTTCAGTTCTGTTTTGTTCAGCATTCTATGATTTGGGCCCATTCTTTTGGAGGATGTTTTGTTAACTCTTTTTTGTTTGGGTGAATGAAACCCTTATCTTTACATTGGCTTTATGTCCTCATCTTTTTGGCTGCTTGGTCCATCACACCGCTCATCACTAAATCCTGCAGATGATGCGTCTAGGTCCACAAGCTTCTGAATAGCAAGACACGGTTAACAGGTCTAGAATTCATGTGTAAGGCGAAGGAGAGATGGATGCACAGCAAGGTAGAGTCAACTATTGATAAACGTGATCCAGAGGTGACATGGATGCTCAGCAAGGTAGAGTCAACTATTGATAAAAGTGATCCAGAGGTCAAAAAAGAGATCTCTGCAAATGCAAGTGTGTAGAACAGCAGTGCAAACAGTCAGCTCATCATGTACTGTATTACTTTGATTGGTAGAGAGTCTGAAACTGCCGTTGCATTGGATGCATTGGATGTTGAAAATAAGAAAAGCTCTGTTGGAATTGAGTCAAAAGAGGAAGCAACTTCTGTTAGATGCCTCCATGAACCTCAATCACATTGACCTAGGTGAAAGCCAGATGCTCAATTGGACAAGCTTCTTTTTTTTTTGCTTTGTACATGCTTCCTTTAAGCCACATTATTAGCAATTTCCAGGGTGTCTCATACCATTGTTATGTGGATGACATTCAGTTGTACTTTTCTTTTAGACCTGACAAGGTTGAAAATGTAAATATACTAATTGATTGCCTGTATGCCATTAAGAACTGGATGACAAATAACATTTTACAACTAAATGCTGACAAGACCGAAGTCCTTATTGTTGCTACAGACATTATTGCTTCTAAGGTGGTGAATTACTTGGGGTCCTTAAAAGGAAATGTACGCTCCACCATTAGAAATCTCTGTGTCACTCTCGATCAAAATATGCACCTTGATACGCATATAAAATCCCTGACCCGCACCTGTTTTTTCCACCTTAGAAATATATCCAAATGAAGGTTGATTGTGTCACATACAGAGTTTGAAATGACTGTCCATGCATTTGTATCATCCTGTCTGGATTATTGTAATTCCCCGTCTCCAACTGGTCCAAAATGCAGCTGCTAGGATTTTAACCAGGTCAAGATAGTCCTGCCATATCACACCCATCCTGGCCTCCCTGCACTGGCTTCCTGTATCACTCAGGATACATTTTAAGGTCCTTGTGCTCACTTATAGAGCCCTTCATGGGCAAGCGCCTGGTTATATAAGTGACCTTCTCCACAACTATGCCAGCAGCCGGTCTCTGAGGTCCTCTGACCAGGACCTACTGGTTGTGCCCCGGACCAGGCTGAAAACCAAGGGGGACAGAGCCTTTGAATCTGTAGCCCCTAATCTCTGGAATGCGCTCCCCCAGGACTTAAGAATCTCTCCCTCTGTGGACATTTTTAAAGGACTGCTTCAGACCCACCTGTTCAAGCAGCTTTTGGACAGCCGTAACCGACTGTTGCCTATGTTGTTGTAGTTGTTTTTTTTTCTCTTGTTTGTATTATAGTGTATTTTTTGCTTTTTGGACCTGTTAAGCACTTTGTGACTCTGTGCTGTGAAAAGTGCTATATAAATAAAGTTTTACTTACAAGATGTCAACTGACGACCTGTCAATGGCAGAAAATGCTATTATCCAGTTCTGCCAAAAGGAAAGATTTAGCAGCGAGATGTGTGCATTGTTGTCTGGAAAACCTGTGAAAAGGAGTAGTCCCATCTACAAGCTGAATCCTATTCTATAGGACGGATTGCTAAGAGAAGGCAGAAGATTGTCCAGGACTGCAATGCCAGAAGAGATCAAATACCCACATCACCCTGTCAAATCTCCATGTTAATTCTTAAACACATACATGAACTTATGAGGCACGTTGCAATGTCATAAGCATGACATTACATTGTCATAAATGTACAATAGGCCTACATTAAGTAAGAATAATAGCCATTTGTTTTATGGATTGATGTAACGGCTTCGCCATTGATTGTCATTAACACAATGTCATGCTATGTCAAGTATTAGCAAATGTCATGGTCATAGAGAGAAATAACTGGGGGTTTTTTACAAAGTTTTTTGTGACCTCCAAATTCATCTCACTTGCTGGCAACAACTGCTTAGTGTGGGAATAGGCAACCGCTCTGGTTACCATGACAACCTGAACCAAAGCTGGCACGGGTGCAAGTATGCGTTTGTCAACAGGTTTTCATCTAAAATCAGGAGACCGCACTGGCTTTCACGGTGAGAAATGGCCGACATGTTTGAATGCTTGTAATTCTGGAGCGCACTGAGGCGGATAATAAGAAATCCACTGGGGTAGCAGAACCACACAGAAGGTCACTAAGCTGAATGGGATTTTCAGATCTCTTCGTGACAGCTAAAGGCAAGGCAAGGCAAGGCAAGTTTATTTATATAGCACATTTCAGCCACAGGGCAATTCAAGGTGCTTTACATGAGACATTAAAAGCATTAAAACAAAAAGCAAGACATTATAGACATTTAAAACAAAAGGCAGGACAAATTAAAAGCATTAAAACAAAAAGCAAGTCATTATAGACATTTAAACAAAAAGCAGGACAAATAGAATATAGGAATAAAAGTTACAGTGCAGTACAGGACTGGACTGGGACCAAAAATCGGCCCTGGCATTTTTGTGCCAGACCGGCCCACCACAATCGGCCGGACCCAGGGCTGGACTGGGTGAATATTTCCTACCGGGAAATGTAGCCCCAGTCAGGCCACTAGCCGAGCTGACGCGGAGAGATGGAACACCTTCAGTTTCGTTTTGTTGACGGGGGGATTTGTTAACGGGGTGACAGGCCAGTTGGGCCAGCCCACTGTCAGTATAGAAAATGGACCAATGGGCCGCTGTCCCTGCTCTATGGGCCGTTCGTTAGCTCTTTTTTTTTTTAGATCGGCCCACAAGTAGGTCCGGCCCACCGGGCATTTGCCCGGTACGCCACATGGCCAGTCCGGCCCTGGTGCAGTATACTGGTAAACATAGCTCCTCTTAGAAAGCAGTGGCAAAAAGAAAAGTCTTCAGGCTTGTTTTAAAAGAACCAAGAGTTGCAGCAGACCTGCAGTTTTCTGGAAGTTTGTTCCAGATATGTGGAGCATAAAAACTGAATGCTGCTTCTCCATGTTTTGTTTTAACTCTGGGGACAGAAAGCAGACCTGTGCCAGACGACCTGAGGGGTCTGGATGGTTCATAGCATATGAGCAGATCAGAGATATATTTTGGCCCTAGACCATTCAGTGCTTTATAAACCAACAGCAGTATTTTAAAGTCAATTCTTTGACAGACAGGAAGCCAGTGTAAAGACCTTAGTACTGGTGTGATATGCTCCACTTTCTTAGTCTTAGTGAGGACTCGAGCAGCAGCGTTCTGAATCAGCTGCAGCTGTCTGATCGATTTTTTAGAGAGACCTGTATACATGCCGTTACAGTAGTCGAGTCTACTGAAGATAAACGCATGGACAAGTTTTTCCAAATCCTTCTGGGACATAAATCCTTTGATCCTTGATATATTCTTCAGGTGATAGTAGGCTGACTTTGTAATTGACTTAATGTGGCTGTTGAAATTCAGGTCTGAGTCCATGACTACACCAAGATTTCTGGCTTCGTTTGTGGTTTTTAGCATTACTGATTGAAGTTGAGCACTGACTTTTAATCGTTCTTCTTTGGCTCCAAAGACAATTACTTCAGTTTTATTTTTGTTTAGTTGGAGAAAGTTCTGGCACATCCAATCATTGATTTGTTGAATGCACTTACTCAGCGCTTGTATGGGATTATAGTCTCCTGGTGATATAGTGATATAAATTTGTGTGTCATCTGCATAGCTATGGTAACATATTTTGTTGTTTTCCATAATTTGAGTTAGTGGGAGCATGTAAATGTTGAACAGAAGAGGCCCCAGGATGGAGCCTTGGGGAACTCCACAGGTCATTTTTGTCAGCTCAGATTTGTAATTGCCTATAGACACAAAATAATCCCTGTCCTTTAAGTAGGATTCAAACCAATCTAACACTGTACCAGAAATTCCCAACCAATTTTCCAGTCGGCCTAGTAGTATGTTGTGGTCTACCGTGTCGAACGCAGCGCTGAGATCCAGTAATACTAAGACTGAGATTTTGCCATTATCTGTGTTTAAATGGATGTCATTAAATACCTTAATTAGAGCAGTCTCAGTGCTGTGGTGTGGTCGAATCCTGACTGGAAGACATCAAAGCCATTACTTAGTGCCAGGAAGTTATTCAGTTGTTGGAAAACAACCTTTTCAATTATTTTGCTTAGAAATGGGAGGTTTGATATGGGCCTATAATTGTTCATTTGTGAGCTGTCTAGATTATTCTTTTTTAAGAGTGGCTTGATGACTGCAGTTTTCAGGGTATGTGGGAACACACCTGAAAGAAGAGATGTGTTTACAATTTGTAGTAAATCAGAGGCCATGCAGTTGGATACAGTTTTGAAGAAGTCTGTAGGTAGAACATCAAGGCAACAGGTGGAGGATTTCAGATATTGTATAGTGTCCCCCAGGGTTTTATGGTTGATCGGATTAAATTGTGTCATGGTATTGATTTTAAGTGGACACTGTGACGACACATGTCCTGTACCTGGAATGGAGGCACTAACTGCTTGTCTAATTTTCTGAATTTTGTCAAAAGGGCAAAATGACCTTTTGGAAGGAAGCTAAAGGACAATGGCAATCCAGTAGGCCTTCTATCCATCAGATACGCCTAGTGATACATGAACACAATATCCCTGCAGTGTCTATCTGCCTTGCAGAGGAAGGTTTGAGTGAAATCGTAAGATACTGTAGCAGGCATGTACCAGACCCAGGTCGAAATACTATTTGAAATTCTTTTCATTTACTTTTCTGTGCATGGTAGGCCAATGGAACTAATGGGCCGTTCTCAAATGTATAGCCCCCCGCACCTGACATTCCAGGCAGACTCAAACAAACAACAAAGTAATTGAAATGATTTCAAATTCTATTTCGACCCAGGTCTGGCATGTACTGAGATGTGGTACTGCGGTAGACTAATTAGTAGACTGAATTGCTTCTCTAAATGTCAAGTGGGGGATTGTTGTCAGTTGCTTTAATCTTTTGTTTTGAGGGCTTCTGCCGCTACACTGCTAGTCACTGGGGAATTGTGTTTGGGTGTTTATCCTTTTGCTGATGCTGGTGCCTTGGGAGGGTTAATCTTCAACAGGCTATAGGCCTTAGTAGACTTTTGATAGATTCATTTTTGGTGAATAGTGCAGTTCCCATCTCATCAGGTCATATTACAGCTACTTATGATTAACAAGCACTACTTACAGTACAGTATACAGAAGTACAGTAGTACAACTATGATTGGTACTTAGTTGGGTCAGTAATGTTCACTTTATAAGTGAGTTAACAGTTTTTTAATGTATTGATTAGCTTAGCATTGTCTATTTTTGTCTTTATTTTGCTTGCAAAAGCATTCTGGAGTGTCTTCATAAGTTCTGAGGTGTATCCACCTTAGTGAGGTATATCTGTTTTTATGGAATACTATATGCTGAGCACAGTCATTCACTGCTCAAAGACAACCCTTACCCTGGGGACCACACCAGACTCTTATCAGACCACACCAGACTCAGATCAGACTACAGTAGCATAAGTCGAACCTCAACTGCCGTCAGAGAAACACGCACAGTACACAAGATAGGGCCCTGCATGCTTACATGCTGCATGGACACTGACCCGCTCTGTGTACCTTTCCCTATCTGTGGGCAACTCTCTTTGAATCATGTAGCTGGGCGGGCTGCGGCTGAGGGAACGGTGCTCTGTTTACATGGATATCTGTTCCAAATCCTGTCGGGGCTGCTTTGTGTGAAAGTATAGGGTAAACAGAATGTGACCTTGTGGCCTGTGTGGGCTCAGAGAGGGGGGCCTGGAGGAGGTCAACGGGGACCGCCTGCTTTGTTGTGGTGAGGCTGCTGGGATGTCACTGTGTGGGGGGGGGGGGGTTAAGCTGGTGAGAGGAGGCTGTGTGGAAACCAAAGGAGAAGGGGTGAATGAGAGGACATGCGCTGTGCATCTCACAGAGCCAGGATGAATGGATTGGCACATAGAGAGTCTGAAGAAACAGTGCATCTGTTTCTGTCGAACCCCCGAAAGAAAGCCTACCGCTGCTGAGATCAGTTAGCTAGCTTTTCATTTGGACTTGGAAAGAGGGTGCACCGTTCCCGGAGGCGCTGCAATACTGGGTCGAGGCGCGGAGCAGACGGAGCAAGCCCCTTTACTGCTTCCCTTTCCTTCAAAATCTGTTTGATATGTAGTCCCCCCAGGGCCGTGCTGGTCATCTGTAGGTTCTGGAGAATCACAGAACGCCCGCCGGCGATAACGGCCGTCGGCCGCCAGGTGGGCGCTAGGATAATCGCTCAGCACCCACCCCCCCGCCGTCAACAAAATGAAAGCGGTCGTCTCAGACTCCAGGGCCGCTTTTGCGTCCTAGCACATCCCTGAGTCCCCCTATGGAGCCAACAAGTCGAGAAGCGCTTCACACATCACGGATCTGCAGGGCTTAACAGTGTAATTTAATGAGCTATTTCAGTTATTCAACAATAGGTCCCTACACTTTGTTTTTCTTGATATTTTCTGCACTCTCCATTTCTTTGCTTTTGAGTACACAACACGTCCACCTCTGGGAACAAGGATTCTGGGATCCTAATGCCAACAACCCAAGGGAAGGGTTGCCATGGAGAGGGGTTCAAGAGCTGGCGGAACCCTGGGTTGCACATTCCCTCGACGTTGTCTGATACACACACACACACACACACAAATATTTTCAAGTTCAATTACAGAGCCTTCAACTTGGCCTCTTCAAAACATATATTGACCCATGTTTTTCTAATGACTCTCTATCTCTCCCTCCCGCTGTTCCATTGGGCGGCGGGTCTTTGTGCTCCCGCAGCAGGAGTTTCACAAACGCGCTGGGAGAAACGGCGTCTTTGTGAGACAGTGTGTTAATAAGCAGGTCACACCACACCACACACCACACATACAAGCACCCTCCCAAACATCCCGAACGAGGAAGAGCTGGTCTCTGATAACTGTCTTCATGAGGATGTTTTATGTGATGTTGTGTTGAACATTACACACTAATTCAATGCTGACAGCTATTTGCAATACCCTTGATCAGAGCTCCACCACGATTTGAGCGCTCTGCCAGAGGATGCCGTTTCAGCAGTCTATCCCAACACAAACACCTCTCCTCTTCAAGATTTTAGTAGAATCCCTGCAGGTATGAAATGGAGCAATGTGTATTACAAATATTATTCTCATTATTGGTTCTCCACCCACTATACCCTTGCCCAACCACACACAGCGTTGTTGGCCTCTCTAGATTAGAGTTACAGTATCCTCCCCTGCCAACCTATTCAAAGAGTTGGAGGGTTAAATGCATGGGCATAAATCATTGAGGATTATCTTTGAGGGATGGAGCTCCTTAAAGATCCTGGTTCTCCTCTTTCAGCCTGAAAATCATCATCGAAGGTCCTCCCAACTATCCCTACTGTATGTTATGGTACAGACCTCCTGTAAATGATACACGCGCGCGCACGCACGCACGCACGCACGGACGCACACACACACACACACACACACACACACACACACACACACACACACACACACACACACACACACACACACACACACAGGCCTACTCCCCTGCTCTGAGATTCTGTAATATCCCCTGAGAGGATCCAGCTACAGAGCCCAGAAACTGTGATAAAGAAGTTATGTAACTTATGTCAGGCGCTGCTGGAGTTCACCCCAGTGGACGAGAGGGTCGCCTCCCTGCGCCTTAGGACAGTGGGAGGGGGGGACTCTGACTGTGGTTTGTGCTTATGCACCAAACAGCAGTTCGGAGTATTCGGCCTTCCTTCAGACCCTAAGTAGAGTCCTATTTGGGGCTCCTGCAGGGGACCCCACTGTCCTATTGGGGGACTTCAATGCACACGTGGGCAATGATGGAGACACTTGGAGGGGGCGTGATTGGGAGGCATGGCCACCACGATCTGAACCCGAGTGGTGTTTTGTTGTTGGACTTTTGTGCTAGTCACGGCTTGTCCATAACAAACACCATGTTCGAACACAAGGATGTCCACATGTACACCTGGCATCAGAACACCTTAGGCCAAAGGTCGAAGATCGATTTTGTTATTGTATCATCTGATCTGAGGCCATGTGTTTTGGACTGAGGGGCAGAGCTGTCCACTGATCACCATCTGGTGGTGAGCTGGTTTCAATGGCGGGGGAAGCCTCTGGACAGACCTGGAAAACCCAAGCGTGTAGTGAGGGTGAACTGGGAACGTCTGGAGGAAGAGCCTGTCCGGAGAGATTTCCACTGCCACCTCCGGCGGAGCTTCTCAGGTTAGGGACATCGAACATGAGTGGTCGGTGTTCAAAGCCTCCATTGCTGAAGCTGCAGCTGGGAGCTGTGGCCTGAGGGCCGTAGGTACCTCAAGGGGCGGTAACGCTCGGACACCGTGGTGGACACCGGTGGGGTCAGGGAAGCCGTCCGACTGAAGAAGGAGGCCTTCCGGGACATGTTAGCCCGGAAGACCCCAGAAGCAGTTGCAGGGTATCGACGGGCCCGGAGGGCTGCGGCCTCGGCCGTGACCAAGGCAAAGCAGCGGGTGTGGGAGGAGTTCGGAGAAACCATGGAGAAGGACTTTTGGTCGGCACCAAGGTGTTTCTGGTAGACCATCCGACACCTCAGGAAGGGAAAGCGGGGGACCATCCAAGCTGTGTACAGCAAGGATTGGACACTGCTGACCTCAACTGAGTAGGTCGTTGAGCATTGGAAGGAACACTTTGAGGAACTCCTGAACCCGACTAACCCACCCTCTACGATTGAGGCAGAGCCGGAAGATGATGGGGGGTCATCGGCAATTTCCATGGAGGAGGTCACTGAGGTAGTCAAACAACTCCACAGTGGCAAAGCCCCAGGGACTGATGAGATCCGTCCAGAAATGCTGAAGGCGCTGGGTGTTGAGGGGCTGTCTTGGTTGACACACCTCTTTAACATTGCGTGGAAGTCCTGGTCAGTGCCAAAGGAGTGGCAGACTGGGGTGGTGGTCCCAATATTCAAAAAAGGGGACCAGAGGGTGTGTGCCAATTACAGAGGCATCACATTACTCAGCCTCTCAGGGAAAGTTTACTCTAAGGTGCTGGAAAGGAGGGTCCGGCCGATAGTCGAACCTCAGATTGAAGAGGAACAATGCAGATTTTGTCCTGGTCGTGGAACCACCAACCAGCTCTCCACTCTCGCAAGGATCTTGGAGGGGGCTTGGTAGTTTGCCCAACCTGTCTACATGTGTTTTGTGGATTTGGAGAAGGCTTATAACCGGGTCCCTCGAGAGGTCTTGTGGAGGGTTATGCAGGAGTATGGGGTGAGGGGGTCCCTACTTAGGGCCATCCAGGGGCGTAGGTTTGATTTGAGCTTTGGTAGGGACACACTGGGTTGTGATTGACAATATCAAACTACTTGCAGACATGAAACACTATTTTCCGTGTAGCCTGCAGCCTATACTGTGTAGCATATGAAATATGAACATAATTACGCTGGACTTGGACTATTGAACTGAATTGCATAAACAAACCAGACGTCTCGTTTGTTTAGCCTACTATGCAATTCAGTGGGCGAGTGAACCTAGCTAGTCATTGCTCAAACCTATGAGTTTGCAACGGGTATACCAAAACTGATTTATTACTAGCTAAAGACAACTGTTATGACAACATTACAGCACCTTATCTCTGCCTCGGCAAACGTTACGAGACCTAACGTTATAGCTAATAGCTACAGTAGCTAGCTCTGACTAGCTGCACCACCAGCTAGCACTAACATTACAGTTTACATAGGCATTAAGTAGGACGCAAACTAAACTATTATCATTGATACAACTCTGTACAGAAAAATAATTGTCGGTCAACATATTTTATTCCCAATTGTTCAATAACTTCAATCTTACTTGCTGCCTAATAAAAATTCCCGCTGTTGCCGACATTCGATGCTTGATGTGCTGTGAGCTGCGCGCTGAACTCACGAGGCAGGCACTCGCTGGGTCACAGAGGCAAGAGGGGGGAAAAGTAGGCTACTGTACGTTGTTGATTGGATAGTTTGCTGAACACAGCTGTCCACCAGGCCTTAATTCCCAAACGTTTTGCTTTCGCAAGTTGTGAATGGTAATTAAAAACTACAGTTTTCACTCTGTATTATTTTTGGTAGGGACAATTCGTGTTTCCATAGCTTTGGTATGGACATGTCCATAGCGTCCATACCTAAAACTATGCCTATGGGGCCATCCAATCCCTGTACATCCAGAGCGAGAGCTGTGTCCGTGTCCTCGGCAGTAAGTCGTTTTCCTTTCCGGTGGGCATTGGCCTTCGCCAGGGCTGCGCTTTGTCACCAATCCTGTTTGTGATTTTCATGGACAGGATATCGAGGCATAGCTGTGGGGAGGTGGGTTTGCAGTTCAGTGAGCTGGGGATTGCGTCGCTGCTGTTTGCAGATGATGTGGTCCTGATGGCATCATCGGCCTGCGACCTCCAGCACTCTCTGGATAGGTTCGCAACTGAGTGTGATCCGGCTGCGATGAGAATCAGCACCTCTAAATCTGAGGCCATGGTTCTCAGCAGGAAACCGGTGGTCTGTCCACTCCGACTAGGAAATGAGTCCTTACCCGAAGTAAAGGAGTTCAAGTATCCGGGGGTCTTGTTCATGAGTGAGGGAACCATGGAGAGGGAGCTTGGCTGGAGAATCGGAGCAACTGCTGCAGTTCTGCTGTCGCTTTACCGCACTGTTGTGACGAAAAGGGAGCTGAGCCAAAAGGCAAAGCTCTCGATCTACTGGTCTATCTTCGTCCCCACCCTCACCTATGGTCATGAAGGATGGGTCATGACCGAAAGAACGAGATCACATACAAACGGCCAAAATGATTTTTCTCCGGAGGGTGGCTGGGGTCTCCCTGAGAGATCGGGTGAGAAGTTCAGTCATCCGGGAGAGACTCGGAGTAGAGCCGCTGCTCCTTTGCGTCAAAAGGAGCCAGTTGAGGTGGTTCAGGCATCTAATGAGGATACCTCCTGGGCCCCTCCCTAGAGAGGTGTTCCAGGCGTGTCCAGCTGGGAGGAGGCCGCGGGGTAGACCCAGGACCAGGTGGAGGGATTACATCTCCGCACTGGCCTGTGAGCGGCTAAAGATTCCCCAGGCAGAGCTGGTTGATGCTGCCAGGGAAAGGGATGTCTGGGGGCCTCTGCTGGAACTGCTGCCTCCGCAACCCGACCCCGGATAAGCGTATGAAGATGGATGGATGGATGGATGGATGGATGGATGGATGGATGGATGGATGGATGGATGGATGGATGGATGGATGGATGGATGGATGGATGGATGGATGGATGGATGGATGGATGGATGGATGGATGGATGGATGGATGGATGGATGGATGGATGGATGGATGGATGGATGGATGGATGGATGGATGGATGGATGGATGGATGGATGGATGGATGGATGGATGGATGGATGGATGGATGGATGGATGGATGGATGGATGGATGGATGGATGGATGGATGGATGGATGGATGGATGGATGGATGGATGGATGGATGGATGGATGGATGGATGGATGGATGGATGGATGGATGGATGGATGGATGGATGGATGGATGGATGGATGGATGGATGGATGGATGGATGGATGGATGGATGGATGGATGGATGGATGGATGGATGGATGGATGGATGGATGGATGGATGGATGGATGGATGGATGGATGGATGGATGGATGGATGGATGGATGGATGGATGGATGGATGGATGGATGGATGGATGGATGGATGGATGGATGGATGGATGGATGGATGGATGGATGGATGGATGGATGGATGGATGGATGGATGGATGGATGGATGGATGGATGGATGGATGGATGGATGGATGGATGGATGGATGGATGGATGGATGGATGGATGGATGGATGGATGGATGGATGGATGGATGGATGGATGGATGGATGGATGGATGGATGGTGGATGGATGGATGGATGGATGGATGGATGGATGGATGGATGGATGGATGGATGGATGGATGTCATTCACTGCGGTACATGAAAGTGAGAATAGCTACCGTGCTATAACTATAAAAATGGTTTATTTGTCCTCCAGCACTAACTGAAGACACTACAGAATATCCAGGCTGTGGATTGTATACAGTAGATACTGTTGTGGTGTCATATGTTGTTTCGGACCTCAGGTTAGATGATTATATATAGCAGCCACAGACCCCTCCCACACCTGTCTGTGGTTGTTTTCTCCAGCCAGCCACACCCAGTCCCACAATGATGACAACCCTCATCCTTTTCGTACCGCAGTCTCTAAATAGCAACGAGGACATCAGCAGTGAATGACAGGAAGGGAGCATGAGCAGTTGAATGGGCATCCAGAGAGCCCTTTAACTGTTTACACTTTGAAAAGAATAGACGCACGTAATCTCATTCCACACAGCACAATACCACAGATAACATCCTCACACAAGATGGAGTTCAACAAAAGAAGACTATGGGCACTATTTTGATACGTAATAAATAAAAATGGACGTTTCCTCAGTAAACTCACTCAGTGAAGCCTTGAACTGAAGTAGTTTCTTGTTGTTATGTTTTGAAGTGCTAATCTGAATGTTTCTTTCAAAATGCACTTCACAGTCTGAGAAACACTCTCATTCCATTACCCCAGAATGCCATGCTTTGCTAGAAAAGTATGTCATCACTGGGAAGCAGGCAGTGTTCTTAAATATCAACATTTCTGCTTGACTTGGAAAAGATTTTCCTAAACGGACTCTAAAAATGTCTAAATTTGTGACGGATGGACAGAGTTAACCTTTTAGAGTGGGCAAGGCTAAGGGCAGGACTTGCGTCAAATGTGATTTAATGAGAAGGTCATAGACTTCCACAATGTTTCTACACTCTAGGCTGCAGCTAATATATAACTTGGTGAACCGAGAAACCACCAAAAGCAAAGATGAGGATTGATTCAACAATGTTGTTTTTCAAGGACTCCTTCATTAGTCCTGTGGGTCATTTGGCTCTGTGTTTTCACAGTCCTCTGTTGGTGCGAAAAACAATTGTGGACTTGGTGTGCTGGTCACACTTAGACTGCAGTGTATGACTCACTGGTGGTACAAGTTGGCTGCTAATCGTTTGGCTATACGCCCTATCAGTTCCTGGGAGGGAAACTTGAACCAGGCTACCCCCATACACAGATACACACACATGCACACACACACAAAAACACTTCTTTCTTCCAATAAATACTGTTATGATGTTTGAGGTTTTTTCTAATTATATGATACCACGTTGAACTTTGGACTGTGGATGCTACATCAATAAACAGAGATATTTCCGGAGTTTGTATGCGTACGATCGGGGACCCCCCAGAAGTCGGTGTACAGATAGACACATACACATACACTTACACACACACACACACACACACACACACACACACACACACACACACACACACACACACACACACACACACATACCCACACGTGTCTCTAATGTAGTTTCAGCCCAGTTCAATTCCTGCTCACAACAACAACAACAACAGAACTGTTTTTGCGCTACTAGAAAAGGGCAGGTGGCTTTCAACTGGATACCTAATCTTTCCATTCCTCTGCCTGCTTTTAAATGCTTTTAATTTGTCCTGCCTTTTGTTTTAAATGTCTATAATGTCTTGCTTTTTGTTTTAATGCTTTTAATGTCTCATGTAAAGCACCTTGAATTGCCCTGTGGCTGAAATGTGCTATATAAATAAACTTGCCTTGCCTTGCCTTGCCTGGCCTTTCTGCTGGAGTCTACCCACCCCCCCGCCCCCCCCCCCCCCCGCCCCCCCGTCATCTTATTTCAACACGAGGAAAAGGTGAGCACGGCAGAGCTAAATATAGTTCCAGACAGGAGTCCCTGGAGGTATGTGCTCTGTCACACCAGGAGCTACAGCATATATACGTAGGCAGCTGGCCACACCACAACCTTGACCGGACCATTGCCCTTTATGTGTGGATTATCGCTGTTATATATTCACACTCACACACAGACACACATACACACACGTCCAGCATCCCCTACACTCAGTCCCATCACTACAGATGACCCTACGTTACGACCCTATGTTTCCTGTCTCCTCCGCCAGTATGTGCCACTACTCCGCAAACCCCCTGACCTCAGGGAGCCGATCCTCTCTCAGCAGGTATGCCAGCACAGCATGTCAACCCACCGCCCCCTCCGACCCTCCATGCCACCCTCCTCCCACGCACGCTGTTTACCTGTGTAAATGCCAACCGCCGGCTTCACCAGCAGGTGTGAGATTGAAATGGACATGACAGGCTCACACACAGCAGGTAATCTCACCATGAGCGTCCCAACTATCTAGGTAAACAACTGAAATCTGAGGTGGGGGCACAGAGAGTGTGTGTGTGTGTGTGTGTGTGTGTGTGGCGCTTCAGAGGGCACACAATGGCGGTGGCATTAAGAGGTGTTTTTAATGACAACAGTGGGGAGGGAAAGAGCGAGGACCATTGCTTGAAGTGCTGGCGTTGATGATGCTGTCGCTCTTGACTTGTTTTGTTCCTGTCTCTTCCCTTTGGCTGGGTAGAGGGAGGTGGAACAGGACATGATCGGAACATTCAGTCATGCGAGAGTAATTGTGGGTAAGGGGATATCTCTCTGTGTTCATGTGATTCGTGAGAGAGAGAGAGAGAGAGAGAGGGGGGGGGAGAGAAAGACAGTGTGGGATAGAGAGAGACAAAAAGAGAGAGAAAGACGGAAGAGGAAGACTATCAGTCTGTATCCCTGCATAATCTGCATCGCACACACTGTACAAACAGAACAGATATCGTTTAGATATGTTTGTACATTTACTTATTCACTTACTTCATTCACTTATTTGTATTTTTATTTATATTTTTAAAATGGCAAAGTCCAAATTGTTCTTTTTAGTTTAAAGGGGTCCACGTTTGCAAAACTAACTTTTTCATTGTTTTTGCATGTATATTTGAGTCTCTGATGGGCCTACAGTACTCGCACACAAAGTATGAAGTGAAACAACCCAGTCATTTTGTTGTGATCATCCAAAATGAAAACATTAGAAAAAAAGTCAGTCCCTGCAAGCCATTGAAATCTCCTGTGTCACTTTACGTCACACGTCACGTTGCTTTTCCAATCTGGGTTAGTACAATGCAGGATTTTCAGATAAACTCTTTCAGAATGATCAAGCAATACCAACTGTCTGTGGAAATTATGCAGAAACTGTAAGTAATTATGCTGTGTTTGTTTGCATATAGTAACACTAGCTAGCTAACACGAACAAACTCCCCTTTTGCCTCAACCCAGATCTCATCATATATTAGAGTAACGTTAGTGGAATGAAATTGGTAGACTTCTAGTTCATCGAGCGGTCATTGAAATCGCACCGAAAGGGAAGTTGGAGAACATCTTGCTATTTCCGCCTGAAACGGGTTGCAAGGGCGGGACATACGTTTAGATGAATTTCATTGGAACGTTATCGAGCGGGCGGGATATTCAACACTTGAGGCTGCAGAGTAGTTGACATTTTGATTGACAGGGTGGATGTCGTGAGATTATTGGCCTAAAATCTAAGGTACCTGGTGTCGTAATGGCACGTGACCTACCGTTTTCCAGGAAGTACGAAATTATATACTTTGATATAAGATTACAACAAAAGTAGAATTTAGATTTTTTTTTGGCATACATCGTTGAATAGGTGAACACTATGACCAATTATGTGAACCAAAATGGGACAGAATGCTTTTTTCATTTCTGTGCGACTTTAAAAATGATCAAATGTTAAGAAGTGGACTTCCTTGGATTCCCCTCGGCCTACAGAATCTAGCTTTTATTGTTTGTTGTCGAATGGTGTCATATACCCTAGTGGTGTCTAGCTAGCAAATGTAGCTAGAGGTAACAGCATGCAACCGTGAAGATAATAACATAGGCACTAATGCTATAATGTTTAACGTTAGTGTTCAGGAATTTACATCCAAACACCTTAAACCTTTGTCCTCTCACTCCTTTTGTAATTCATCACCTCCCCCAAATCCCTTTGTCCCTCTTAGAAACTACCGCCTTTTTCTCATGTCACATGTCTTTACTCTTGGCCACGCCTGCCATTCATTTTCTCATGTCACATGTCTTTACTCTTGGCCACGCCTGCCATTCATATGTACAATGCAGTAGCCAATCACATCCTGGAAGCACCGTACCTTTGTTTTGATTGCATATAAGCCACAGCAAACCCATAAACGGCACTTGGCTGACGAAACCACCTTTGTTGCGTTTTTCAGGAAGTCCTTGCGCTCGTATTGTTTTTCACAATAAACCAGACTTAACCTTTTGAACGTATCTTGGTAAATCTTTTGACTAGATCAGTTTAAAATACTATCACAGTTGGCAACGGGGATGGGATTGGGAGAACTGCCTGCGTGTTGCTTCGGGATTCCAGTGGATGAACTGATCGGCAGACGTGTCGGTCCATTATAGTGGGCGTTGGAAAATCAATTTTCTCTCTTGCGCCAGAGCGCACGCCGAGATTATTTCCTCAGTTCTTTCACTGGATTCTTGAAGCTCACAGGTACGTTTAAACGAACCCTCTTATGGTTCTGAGTTGTATTTGCCTTGATTTGGTTCAGTTTGTGTTGGTCTGGATTGTTGAAAACAGAAACCCCAGCGTGGGTATTTAGTCCTACCGAGGGTAGGGCGAGCATTGTTGATGTTTCGTTTCAGAACGATACCAACTAGCTTAAGCCTCATTGTTGATGTTTCGTTTCAGAACGATACCAACTAGCTTAAGCCCCGTTTGTTGATGTTTCGTGTTAGCACGATTGCCAACTAGCTTCGAAGTGATTGTTGATGTTTCGTTGAAGAACGATTACCAACAGATGTAGCTACAGGGCGTGATTGAGAGTTTTGCAATCCGCGTTTCTGGTAGAAGCGTTTGTCCCTTTGATCCCGGGTGGCTTGGTAAACCTAACGAGCGTTAGCTTTGACCAAGTGGCTGTACAGTATTTGGTAGGATCTAGACATCCGGTCTAGCCTTGACCAAGTGGCTGGTGCAGTTCGAGCATGCTAGTCGTATGTCGTTGTTCGTCTTTGGTCGTTCTTTGTTTTGCGTTCCCGTGTTAGTCTGCTGTCTTCTGTCTTGTATGTGCACGGGGGTGTTGGTATGTGTTTACTGTTGAGCCTCGGCTCTTGCTTTGTATTGTTTGTTACGCGCGCCATGGATCCAGGTAAAGTATTGTAAGTATTTTTGTACACTTTTTAGACTGTTAAAATTCGTAACTGCTAGATTCCAGTAGGCTAGCTGGTTGTCTAGGAGACGCAGGAAAACAACTCTCCCGGTGATCCGCCATTGAGCCAGAGAACAAAGGACTTCCTGACTGGGTGAGTTCGAAATTGTATTCTTTCCCGCCGTGAGTTAACTATAAGGTTTCCTTTCATTGCTGTTTTGGGGTTTTAGGCTGCGTCGTGTTTATTAGGGATTTTCGCAGTATAGCCTTTATTAAACTGAATTCCCCGCGCTGCCAAAGACAACATCCGGGTCATACATGCAACATTTTGGGAGCACCACTAGGTGTCCCTGTAACACCGGCTACTAACATATGGCTAGAGGATGTAACAGGATTCTACTGCTAAACTTGTCTAGTCTGATGAGATTGTTGCGCTGAAGCATTATTCTGCAAGCGTTTGTTGGCAGATTTCGTTATGCGCTAAAGCATTTTCGATTCCTTACATCCCCATCTGACATTTTAGTGTTAAATTCTAAGATTCGGGCTCAGCTAGAGGTGGTTGAGATGATTAGGTTAAGGGAAAAGCCTGTTAATTCTATAGACCCCTCGACTTGTTGCGCCATGATCACACCCCCTAACAATGCCCCCGCCATTAGCCACGCCCCTTCTCTCTCCCCTCTACAATACGAGTTAAGCGCGCCCCTTTCTACGAGGTATTCGTCCGAGCAAAAGCAGGACAGGAAGAAAGAATTGGCTAGAGCCATATCTGAGGCTAAGTTTAATTTGGAACAACTGCAAATGGCTAGAGATAGTCTGGAGGGACCGCAAATACAAGCGCCTCTGATACGCTGCCCAAACCCTGTTCCTCGCCCTTCACAAATAAATTATGCAGCTGGTTATGCGGCCTGGACTCCAGAGATTACGGTTTATAGACCCTGGCGCTCTGATGAACTGCGTAATATAGCTAAAACCTTGCCCGATCCAACCAAAGACATGAACGAGTTCGAGAATCTTTTTAACAGTTTAGTTCGAATGTATGAGCCTCACGCCGAGGAAATCGCCATGATCATGCGACAAGTACTTGGGTTAAAATGGATCTAAGTAAAAGACCCGTTTGATATAACGTTGCCTTTTTCTCATGTCGATTTTACTGCACAAAACGCTGCGCTGTTGAACAGAATCAAAACTCGATTCCCTAAAAAGATGGATTGGGACCGTATCACATATTGTAAACAAAATTCCGATGAGCAGTTCGAGAAATTTTGGGAAAGACTGGAATCAGTCTTCGCGTCACACAGTGGCATGGACAAAGCGAACGCCGATTATAAAAAGATTTTGAAACAACAGTTAATGAATAACTCTCTCTCCTCTTTGTCTGACCGAGTGAGGATGATTTGCCACACCTGGGAATCAACTTCTCTCGGGGAAGTTGTTGATCATTTCCGGTATTCCGAACGCCTCCGACATTACATTGAACAACGGAATTTGAAAAAAGTCAAGGATGGTGCCGCTAGACTTCAGGCTGCTCAATTGAGACAATTAGACATTCAAAATAAAGGTGCAGGTCTGAAACAAAAACGGGGACGGCGACAAAGGGAGAATAGGCAACGTAGCAGTAGGTCTAAGCATGTTCACAGGTACAGACAGAGTGGGAAAGATGAGGCATGTTTTCATTGTGGTCAATATGGTCACTGGATTGAACAGTGTCACAGTTACTGCAAGCTGAATGAAAGGGAAGAGCCTCCGATTTGGGGTCGAGCGCCACCTGCTGGAGTTCCCTTGAACAACCCATAAGGGAGATTTAAACTAGCCAAGATAGAGAGATTTTTTTAAGGTAAATAAACAGGAGAAGACAGATGTAGCTGAGGACGTAAGGTTTGTGCATGATGGTGGCAGGATGAAATAGATGTAGAGCCTTTGAGTCTTAAGTTATTAAGAATGTTTTCTGAGCGGATCTTTTAGGTATTGGTGCGAACTCAAAAGTCTGACAGGGTTTTGAATGTGTGTTTGATTCAGGAGTTTGTTTCAATAGTCAATGAATGGCCATAAGCTGTTCGTTTATGCATTCTACTGTATGAATTTCATTCACATAATGATGATGTGTGTGTGAGGAGTTGGCTTTAGGCCTTCCCCTCTGCTATATTGACCCCAGTCTGTTGAGTTATCTTTCAGGTACTATGGATCCTGGGCGGCAGGTCTTTGAGGAGCCTGGATCATGCCTTCCTGGGGCTGCTTGGAACCTGCTGTTTGTCTGTTTAACTGTTGTTTGTTTTGTCTCTCTTTCTGATATATGTAGGAACATGAGGTTACTGGATGTTTAGCATTATATATAATTTCTGTTTAAGCGGGTCTTGTTCGATAAAGCTTGAGGATGTCGCCTACATTTCACCTGTGTTTTTGATTCAGGTGTGTGTACACGTCTCCTTGGTTAGATTGTTCTGTTTTGTAGTAATTTAGGGTTAGTCTATTTCTATAGGATGTTCTGTTTCTGTGAAGTTCTGTGTTTGATGTTTTCAGATTTTCCTGGAGTGCATTGTGTGGGCTACCAAGGAGTGGTTGCCCCTCGCCAGCATGAAGCTATGAACTGTGTGGAAGTCACGAATGACTTCAGAGTCATTCTTGGACATTTCTGGAGTGTTCTCCCTGTTTCAGACAGGACAACTGTCGTTCCGGGAGTGATGGGTGAATGCCGAACCAGGAGACGGGCACAGGACCGGAGGTGGAGATGGAGGTTACCGACCTGTTTCCCTACAGATGGGCGATCTGGGGTTCGTGAGATGCAAGGCCAACGCCATGTCACCAACTCACTGTGAGCGACAGATAAGTATGAAACAGGGAAGAGACCATTTTGTCCGAAGCGGTTAGGGAGGGGGAGTGGGCACCCCTGGACCTAGCCGCTAACAGACGGGGGCGGGGCCGCAAGGTCCCAAAAAGGCACGTTAAATTGACATATAGTGCTGGGGAGACGACTGAAGGCCCCCGTGTCTGAGGAAGTATGAATTAACATACTGCTCTGGTACCGTCTAGTCAGCACTGTGTCGCCGTTAAGGGGTTGGCACTGTGTGGTACGTGGACGACAGTCCACACCTAAGCAGAGGGGCGTTAGAGACGACCTCTGTGAATAGGCAAGGCTGGTGAAAACGGTCAAAGTTCTAATATCCATAGCACAAGTGGAATTAGGATCAGACTGTCGGTTCTGAGCTGGGTGACTAACAATCACTACGGTGTCCGGGATCGCTATCGACTGGGTCACCGGCCGGTCGGGTCGCATAGGGCAGTAAGACCTGAGATGGCCGCCGCGCTCGGTTCAATGTACAGTCAGGCCACTACAAGCCAAAAGCGAATGCGTTAGTAGGCGAGTAGTGCTTCTGTGATCGGTGGGCTTTGAAAAGAAGACACCGGGAAGCAGAAGGCTGAGCTCTCATTCCAGGGGAGCCTGGCTTGGGGCCTCGGACGGAACGGGGTCTAGCCCGGGATTGCGCCCTGGATGGGAGGTCCGAAAGACTCAAGCGGCCCAATACTCTGTCCTCAAATGCAGAAGAGGGAAGTTTTAGATATACAAATTTTAGCTATACAAATGAAGCTTTGATGGATTTTTTGATTAGTTAATTGTAAATGAAGCCAGTTCATTTTAGTGTCATTTTCTTTGCCCCATCTCTATTTTTATCCTGACTTCACGAAATTTTTGCTTTCACCCTTAGGGGGTGTTGTTTTGTTGAGACGAGAATGTGGTTATTTTATTTTATTTTCATAAAATCGCGAGAGAAATTCTAGAGCCAAATCCAATTGCCTTGATCATGACTGGGGACTGGGCGTGTTGAAGTCATTCTAACACTGCCCCTGATGTCACTGTAGGCTACTGCAGACTGGCTCTAAATGACACTTGAACAGACACCCTGTTTAAGTTTTCCTGACTGAATAACAACATTTTTTCCCCAAAGCAGGAGCTTGCGCTTAACCATGTTTCTGAGAATCTCCAACAGACTTCGAATAACCGTTCCTGACCAAAGAGGGGAACAGGGAGACCAGACCAGAGGACTCTCCTTTTGCTCTTCTGTTTTGTCTCTGTTTGTCTCTCTCATCTGTGGATCCACAGACGGAGCACTTCATCAGCCTGTACTGGGGGAGCGGGAGCGCCGAGGTGAGCCCTCCAGCAGCACGACCCGGGCCGGCCCTACGTGGAGCAGTACAGGGATGGACCGGGTTCAGTTCAAGAGCCTGTACGTGCTGCTGGCGCCCTGGCTGTGTGGTGTCCCACCGCACCTTCACCCTGCTGAACCAGGACAGGGACTCCCTCCTCACCTGCCGAGAGCTCGCTGGCTGACCGCTCTATGTGGACCTGCCCAGTGGGGAGACAAGAGACTACCAGGAGCAGATAAGCAGCCTGAGAACAGGCCAGAAAACATGGAAGAGAAGTAGATGTTGCGGGAGGAACCTACCCGTCAAAAATGGAACTGTCAGCACATCCTCGGCCAAGTGGGCCATGGGAACATGTAATAATGGATTTTATTGAACTCTCTCCATGCCAGGGATGTCTTCAACAGAGTGAGGACCGCCATTCCTGAGGCTAAGGAGGGGTTCCTGCATCACATCTCTCCTGGGGATTGGGTCCTGGTCCGCAACCACAGACGAAGGAGCTGGAACTCGCCGAGGTGGCTCGGGCCGTACCAGGTTCTACTCATCACGCAGACAGCGATCTGAGAGGACTTCGTGGATCCATGCAAGCCATTGCCGACGGGTCCAAGCAGCAGAGGACGGTCCACCAGGGGATCGCCAACACCAGGAGATCAAGGATGCAGCTGAACCAGAGGGCTCAGAGGCCAAAGCCATGGGCTGCCACAACTGTCCTCTCCTCTGACGAGGAATCGGAGGAAAAATGACCTTGCTGGTCACCTCCTTCTCATGATCGTTATGATGGCAACATGGAGAAACTCCACAGCCATGACCTCACAAGATGCACCACACACGCACACACACCTGCACACACTGCAACTAACATTGAACATAACTGATTCAAACAACGCTACATTGAAGTTGCGATCTAGAAGAGAAGACGCCTTGCATTCCCCAGTGACATTCTATTGCCCAAAAGAGAAGTGTCACCTAAATGACTGTTGGATATACACTGTGAACAAGAGTGACCTTGACAGTCACCGCCACACTCTCCTCTCCTCTGATGAGCAATTGGAGACTGACCTTGCCGGTCACCTCCTTCTTGTGGTTGTGGTATGACAACATGGACAATCTCAACAGCAATGACTGCACCTCTAATCGCACACACTGGAACCTACATTAAACATTCAGAGACGCACACATGGAAGCTATGTTCCATAGGACATCACATGCGATTATTCACAACAAGAGTGAATGAACTTTGAAATAATCTGAAAAATATCATATTTGTTTACAAGAGTTACAATGGTTGAAACATGAGTTGATAAATAAGTTTGGGTTTTTCCTCTAAATTGACCAAGAGGTTTTTTGCCCTTCTTACACTGGTAACCATTTATTTTTTTTGCCTTGTTAAATCAAGTTTTTTTGGTGAATGGTTGTCCACTCTTAGACTATAAATAGTATATAATCATGTCATCTTTTTTATCTTGTTTCCTGTCAAATTTCTGAAACAAGGGGTTTTGGTGCGTGATTTTGCACGTGGAAAGAAAATAATATTTTTTTTTTTTTTTCGCTCCACCTAGTGGAGAGATTATTTCCTTTCCACATGTATAGCATAGCTGACTGTTTACACTGTGTTTGGATTTTATATTTTATTTTTGTGTACCTGTTCAGGCACAAATGGGGGATTGTTCAGGAATTTACATCCAAACACCTTAAACCTTTGTCCTCTCACTCCTTTTGTAATTCATCACCTCCCCCAAATCCCTTTGTCCCTCTTAGAAACTACCGCCTTTTTCTCATGTCACATGTCTTTACTCTTGGCCACGCCTGCCATTCATTTTCTCATGTCACATGTCTTTACTCTTGGCCACGCCTGCCATTCATATGTACAATGCAGTAGCCAGTCACATCCTGGAAGCACCGTACCTTTGTTTTGATTGCATATAAGCCACAGCAAACCCATAAACGGGACTTGGCTGACGAAACCACCTTTGTTGCGTTTTTCAGGAAGTCCTTGCGCTCGTATTGTTTTTCACAATAAACCAGACTTAACCTTTTGAACGTATCTTGGTAAATCTTTTGACTAGATCAGTTTAAAATACTATCACATTAGTCAGGGAGAGAGGACAATGAAATTTGTTACAGTGGCATCGAGTGTGAATGGTCCAGGCTAGCCAGCTTTATTTGAGGTAGCATAGCGCCGTCAACAGCCCTTGTTCTCTAGCCTGCCGACTTGCTCTTAGCTGAGCTTATTTGCATATGGAAAAAAAGTGCTCAATCCGCTCAATCTGATCTCGTGGTCAACGGAGGGGTATAGAGGCATGCTAGAACGCTTATTCTGAGTGGTATTTTCAGCAAAAATACTCAAAGACTTATATTAAATTGTTGAAAACTAGCATAATAGGACACCTTTAAGTTATCTTTAGTCATCTGTGTGTATATACAGTATATATGTATATTGTAATGGAGGTGGACAGTGGACAGTGGACAGGTGGACGGGTCGACCATGCACTTCACCGCCTAGCCACCAGGTTACACATGATTTGGACTGTCAGAAAGTCTCCACAGAACGGATTCAGTAATATCACATATGCGCTCACTCAGCCAAAACAAAACTTTGAGCGAAGCCAGCTCCCGGTGTTGGAGCTTTGACCCACTCCCCTCTGGCAGGAGACTGTGGTCCATCTGGACTGGATCCACTCGCCACAAAAACAGTTTCTTTCCCACGGCCATCAGACTCATCAACAAGGCTTGTGTCCCCCCGAGACGTCCCCTCCGCCCCCCGCCCACACACACACACACACTGACCTATACCCCCTGCATGTTATTTGCACTGTTTTTTGTACTGTTTTGCAGTGTCATGTCTTTGCACTGTCCTGTCCTGCACCCAGTCCTATGTCCATACCTATCCAATAAAGCCCTTTGAATTGAATTGAATTGAAAGAGAGAAGGAAGAGAGAGAGACAGAAAGACAGAGGCAGACGAGGGGAACAATAGAGTTTTAGAGAGACGACTGATATATACTGTATTATCGTATGGTGAAAGACAGAGAGAGAGAGAGAGAGAGAGAGGGAGGGAAAGAGAGAGAGAGGGAGAGAGAGAGAGAGAGAGAGAGAGAGAGAGAGAGAGAGGGGACTGTACACACAGGAAAGATTGAGAGACACAGAAAAAGCATGAAACACAGAGATGATGACTCCAGAGCCATATTAGGACAGTGGAACTCAGGGTTCATGTTAGGAAACCTGTCCCGTGCTTCCCTTCTTGTTTACAGGCCATTTGACGACTGTTATGAATAATGACAATGTGCAGACAGGCTACTGGACACATTTACTACCCAATGTTTCATGAAAACATACCAGCCTGGATAATGACACCAAACCCCATATAAAACAGGGCAAATGCTAGACGTTGTGTCCAAATGCCATATCCAAAACAGCTTGTCGTCAAGGAAAACGAAACAGATCCATGCTGTTGTTCTGGTAGTCAGACATATTTTGGAGCGTACAGATAGTCCTAACAGTGTTTGGCTTTGAGAAAACAAAACTTTGAGATAAGATAATTGAAAGAAAACGGTATTTGGCTAAGAAAAAAACGAGAACAGGGAAAATAAGAAACACCTCACAAATTCCCAGTAATCGACATGAAGGTGATAAATGAGATAGGACAAATAATAACAGAGATAATAACTTTTTCCTAAGACTCAGACCACTCAGAGTCACTCACATGTCTTATGTGTCTAGCGGTCTAATGCGGTCTAATGTGGACTAATGTTCTCTCTAATGTTTAGGAGAGAGTGCTGCTGGCTGGCTCGGCTTTCCAAATATAGCTAATTAATTCATCCCACTAGCCTCGGAGGGAATAAGTTAAATTGTACCAAAGGGCTGCTCTGTGTATGTGTGTGTGTGTGTGTGTGTGTGTGTGTGTGTGTGTGTGTGTGTGTGTGTGCGTGCATGTTTGTGTGTGCGTGTGCGTGCATGCATGTTTGTGTGTGTGTGCATGTCATATTTACTGCCCAGTGTTGCATGAAAATAGGCATATATGCATACTGTGTGAGAGTTTAACCAATTCAACTGGTTACTGAGAGAGAAAGACACTGTGCCTTCAGTAACTACATTTATAGGCTCTTTTCAGCATTACTGATTGGTCATTGAGAGAGAAAGAAAGAGGATGGGGAGGAGTGGACTAGTCCAACAGGAAAGTCTTGGATCATGTCCACATTTATAACACAGCATGGTTCAATTTTCAATATTTGTCCTATATCCTAGGACAGTTTTCTAGAACTACCTGTACATAGAAACTGATTGTATGGATGCTACTATACATACTTTTTGTACTTGGATCATTTGTTGTTGCAGTTACAGCCTGGATGTAGTGCATGAGTGGAGTGTCACTACCTGATTTGCAGCATCTACCCGATTTGTAGTGCGCATGTGCTGTCTACTAGTGGCTAAATACGGCGAGTCCATTCGTACAAACTACAAGGACTGTCGTTCCTTAACGTTGGAGCTAAACTGAGAGAGAAGACTATCGGACTATCCATTGACGTGGTAAGTTGAGTAGGTTAACCAACGTTAAAGCGTAGCATTCCCACTAACTTTAACGTTTAGCATGGTTGACCATTGGGCTAACGTTACTGTCAGTGGAGAGGATTGGACAGTCTTGGCCTCCAAGATTGTTATTTCAAAGGTCTCAGTTGTTCATCAAGTTTGCTAGTTTCTTCAGTCCATCTTGAAATAAAGGATGTCCCATAAGCTCTGAGGCAGTTGAGTGAACCAGCAGGCAAAACAATACTGTGGTATTACTCAATTTATTTACCAAACATTCTCATATAACCTTCCTGATACAGTATAAGATATCCCATTCTTTTGGTGATGCGTAAGAGAAGGCCTGGCTATTGATCAGATAATTTCTCATAATAAACAAATAAATTCCCTGGAGTGGGTGAAATATATAATTAAAACATGCAGATATTAGATTTTTTTCTCTTTCTTTCATTATTTATGCAAAGGCTAATGATCAGGTAATAAATGAAGTCTCCGACGCAAATTCAGACGAGGCACGTACGTCACGGCCGGGGTAGTCAGCAGAGGTTAATCGTCACGCATTACGCCAGCACCAGCTGACTGTAGCTGTCATAGCATTGGTCAGCTCACTAGAGCGCATGTATTTAAGCTGTCAAAACATGTCATTGTTCTTGCTTGCATTACTGCTGGTTGTGCATTGCATGCTCGCTGTTGCTGCTGCTTTATGCCCTTCGCTCATTTCTCTGCTCGGCTGTTTCGACGTATGTTTCCGTATTTGTGCTTTTGCCTTACCTTTCTGCCCGCGATTTCCTCTCCGGTCCGTGGTTTGGGGGATTCGTTCGGCGGGGTCGTTGGTCGACCGGATTCCGACGTTGAGTCCCTCCGGGACGTGGGCCCGTCCGGGGGCTCGTCCGCAGGCGTCCGCCGGAGCCGTCGGCTAGTCGGCAGGCCCTCGCTCTTCCCCGGCGCGGAGGACTGGCCTCTGAATACTGTGCTGGAGATTCTGTTTCGAAATGGTGTCTCCGTTCCCGGGGTTGCTTCCCGGGAGCAGCTGCTCGCGCTTTTGTTCGCGGTCGATGACCCCGCCCCCGCCTCTGTGCCCAGGAAGGCCGCTCAGGAGAGGAAGAACTCCCGGGATCCGGAGGATTATCCCACGTTGTCCTCGGATTCTCCGGCTGCACCTTCGAGAGGGTCCGCGCCGGTGCCGCCGACCACTGTTCCCGCTAGCCCGGCTGGGCCCGCGGCCGATCCGGTGCTGTCGGCTTTGCTGGCTATTCAATCTTCGCTCGCTTCGATGGATTCTCGGATCTGGCCCTGGAATCCCGCCCGTTGCCGGCGGCTCGTCCCGCGCTGCCTGCTGCTGCCATTGCTGCCCCGCCCGTGCCTCCGCTGCCCGTGACTGCTGCCTCGACGGGTGCCAGTCCCATGGCCGACCAGGATTTCTTCCTTCCCCAGAGATCGCTGGGAACTGCTGTTCCCGTTGCCGTGGGAGTCCCGTTCTTCCCTCCGGCTGCCGCCGTGTCTCCCTCGCTGCGCAGCCAGATCCTCGCAGGTAACGACGTTAATTTAGTGAAGATCCTTCTCTTCTCTGAGACTGTCGACAGGCGGGTGGTTGACTGCGGGGATGTGGCCGTGACTCTGAAGGACAGTGACCCCCGGTTGTCTCGGTCCCTCACGTTCCCCGAGTTCGTCATCGCTTTCGGGGTTTACAGGGATATATTGTGCGAGGTGTACCCTGCTAGGCGGGCGGAACTCGATACGTATCTATCTATATTGGCCGATTTAAGAATGACTTATGGGGGTACTCTGTATTACTAGTACCATCGTTCGTTCTCGTCAAAAGCTGCTATGTTTCTTCAGCGCTTCAACCAGCGACTGGACTGGTCCGTGCTGGACTTGGCGCTAGTTAGCCGCCATTTCACTAGCCGCCCGGCCCTCTCGTGCGCTGTTTGTGGATCTTTTTCGCATGCCCCCTCGATGTGCCCCAGGTCCGTGCCCGCGTCCACTGCTGGGTCGAAGGCATCGGCGCAGGTAGTGGCTCGTCCGGCCGTAACGCCGTTGTGCAACAATTTTAATGAGAATGTGTGCACGTTTCCTAATTGCCGGTACATGCATTGTTGCAGTTTCTGCGGGGACGGGCATCCAAGGTCCGTGTGCCCGCTGCGGGCTCGTCCTGGGCAGGCTGCTCCGAAGCGGTCGACACGGGAATAAAGCCTTCCACTCCTATCAACGTCCCCGAGCTGGGGAGGGCGTTGTCTAAGCATCCCAATCGTTGTTTTGTCGGTTATTTGCTGTCTGGACTGGTGCATGGTTTTCTGGCGGGGTTAGCCTGGCTGCCTGTTGTTTCCCACACATGTAATAATCTGTTGTCTGCTGTTCGGGAGCCCGAGGTGGTGGACGCGCTGCTGGAGAAGGAGGTCAGGAAGGGCTTCATGATCGGTCCGTATAGCTCGTCTCCGTTTTCTATCGCGCGCTTCAGTCCAATCGGCGTTGCGACTCGTAAATACTCAGGTAAAAAGTTATGGTTATATCGACCTTTCTGCCCCCCACGACGACGTAGTTCCCAGCGTTAACAGCCTTATGCCCCTGCCTTCTTTTTCCCTCTGCTACGCGTCGGTCGATCACGCGATTAAGCTAATTACAACGGCCGGTCGAGGTGCGTGGCTGTCTAAGGCGGACATCACGGACGCGTTCAAAGTGATGCCCCTCCATCCGTCGCAGTGGCATTGTTCGGCGTCCGGTGGCGCGGCCTGATGTATTTTTCGGTTCGGCTGGCTTTTGGCTGTCGGAGCAGCCCCAAGATTTTCGACTCGCTCCCTGAGGCGTTATGCTGGATCTGCTGAATAACTGCCGGCTGCCGTTCGTTGTCCACCTGCTGGACGATTTTCTGCTCGTCGATTATCCCTCTGCCGACCCGGGCCACTGTATCGCAGCCCTGCGTGGCGTTGTCTCCCAGCTGGGCGTCCCTCTGTCCGACGAGAAGACTATCGGCCCGCTCACGCAGCTCGAGTTTCTCGGCATGCTCCTGGATAGCGTTAAAATGCAAGCATCTCTGCCCCTCGATAAGCTGTATCGGGTTCGGTGTGTCATGCGTGAAGCGCGCGAGCGTTTGGTTATCACTAAGCGGGAGTTGCTCTCCCTGCTCGGGCATCTGAACTTCGCGATGCGCGTCATCCCGCAGGGCCGCTCATTCGTTTCCCGGCTGCTCGAGCTGGCCCGGTCCGTCGTGCGGTTGCAGGACCCGGTCTGCTTGGACGAGGGCTGTCGTTCGGACCTCCGGTTTTGGTCCCAGTTGTGCGACGGGTGGAACAGTGTTTCTTTTTTCTACAACGACGGCTATGACTCTTCGGTGTCCCTCCGGCTGTTTACTGATGCTGCGCCCTCGGTGGGTTTTGGGGGTATATTCGGCATTAACTGGTTTTCTAGCTCTTGGCCTACTGAACTGACCTCACAAACTAACCAAGCCAGCTCCACGGCGCTTATGGAGCTGTATCCCATTGTAGTCGCTACAATATTGTGGGGACCTCAGTGGTCTAGAAAACGTATTTTATTCTTCTGCGACAACGAGGCCACAGTAACAATAATCAACAATGGTCGTTCGAACGTTCCGTTCATTAATAAATTAATACGCCGCCTCACATGGCTGTCCGTGCAGGGGAACTTCGTTTTCCGCGCCGTGCACATCCCTGGCCTCGACAATAAAATCGCTGACTCGCTGCCTCGGTTTAATTTGCAGAAGTTCCGCAGTTTATGCCCGGATGCGGCCCCGTCCGGCCTGGTCTGCCCTCCTTTTCGGCAGACGGTTCTGGACTGAATGAAGCCCTGATGCCCCTCCTGTCATCCGCCTCCCGATACATGAGAGCTGGTTTAGCCAAGACCACATTAAAACAATACGACTCTGCATGGTCTCACTTCACTACGTTCTGCTCCACATTCAATGCAAACGTCATGCCTGTGAATATTTCAATACTATCTGCATTCATAGTTCATTGTGTCGAGTCTAGGCGGCTGCGGCCTCAGTCGGTTAAGAGTATTGTTGCAGGTGTTCAATTCCACATGCGATGCCTGGACCCCTCCACCGTTTCTCTGCTGGGGAACCCATCCATCCAGCTCCTCCTTAATGGCATCACGAAAGAGCATCCCCAAGGCAATGATAAACGTCTTCCCTTCACTCCTTCACTCGTTCATAGGTTATTCGCACGGTTGAGGCAGGGGTGTTTTGATAGTCACTCGGATTTAATGTTAGAAACAGTCATTCTCACAGCTTTCTATGGGTTCCTTAGGGTCGGTGAATATTCTACACGCACATTGTCATTCAACCCGGCGCACGACCTCACTCGGGCAGATGTCACGTTGCACGCGCTCTATTTCGTCCCGCACCTGAAGCATTCAAAGGCGGACAGAGCCAGTGCCGGCGTGAACGTTTATTTATCAGGCAATAACACCTTGTTTTGTCCTCTGTCCTCCATGAGCTCCTACCTGACGAGCAAACCCCAGGCCGGTGAGGAGGAGCCCCTCTTCATGACGAGAGGCAAAGCCCATGACCGGAGCCTGGTTCGCCGCCAGACTCCGCACCCTCTGCCAGGCGTGCGGGCTCCCACCGGACCGGTACACTGCACACTCCCTCCGCATAGGAGCGGCAACCACTGCCGCCGCCATCGCCCCGGTGTCTACCCTGAAGTCCATGGGCCGATGGTCTTCGTCTGCTTATGAACGCTACCTACGGCCCGGAGTCCAGGATATTCTGGATGCCCAAAGAGCTATGAGTGGCTGTGACATTGGGTTGGGGGGTACCGTGTATTCAGGTGGTCATGTGGCTGGTGCACTATTAAATGTTGTCTGCTTCAATCAATCAAATCAATCAATCAAAGCTTTATTTATATAGCGCATTTCAAACCCAGAGGCAACACAATACGCTTTACAGAGAACAAGGGAGGTGGGCAGACATCCCACCCCTACATATTCCAGAGGGAAGCAAAAAAACAGTAATCACCCGGGGGCCAGATAAGTGAGCTGTAAAAATTCTTCCCTGACCCCTCTCAACGAGGCGATCGAGCAAGCTCCTGGAGTATGTTAGTCTACCGGCTAAGAACATTTATAGAGCAATAAATAACATTAAATTACATTTTCAGAGTAAGAGAGGCTAATAACATCATAGGAGAGACATGGCAAACATTGGTGTATGTCTGTGTGTGCATAAATGTGCCTGGGCCCAGATAGAGGCAAGGGTTGGGGTAGGGTGGGGGGTAGGAAAAGGATACGGACCCGGGTTAGGGTGAGGGGAAGGGGATCTGAGCCCAGGACTGGTGTCTGTCAGTGTGTGTGTGAGTGTGCCTGGGTCCAGGTAGAGGCAGGGGTCAGGGGTAGGGTGGGGGTAGGAAGAGGATACGGACCCGGGGTAGGGTGAGGGGAAGGGGGTACTGGACCCAGGCCTAAGGCCGGAAGTGGACTGTTGTATGTCTGTGTGTGCGTGTGTGTGTGTTAACTAATTTGCTACGACATCTGCAGCAGACACAGGGGTATCTATCGGACTCAGGGTGGTCTACTGGTGACAGTGTGGGCATCCAATGGACCTGGTTAGAAGATAGGAGGGAGAGAGAGAGGCACTAGGGAGAGGGGAGGCAGAACAGGGTTAGTAGCACACAGAGCCATATATAGAGCAATACATTACGTCAAACTACATTTTCAGAGCAAGAAAGGCTAAGAGCATCATGGGAGAGGTGTGGCAAACACTAATGTGTGTGTGTGTGTGTGTGCGTGCCTGGGCCCCGATAGAGGCAGGGGTTGGGGTAGGGTGGGGGGTAGGAAAAGGATACGGACCCGGGTTAGGGTGAGGGGAAGGGGATCTGAGCCCAGGACTGGTGTATGTCAGTGTGTGTGTGTTCATCAGTCAGAGCGCTCTCCGTCGACCCTTCTGCGCATGCGGGCCGCGGAGTTGCTGGTGTGTTCTTTTGGGGGGTAAGTTTGTCAGGTATTCCACTAGCGTCGGCTAGTGGATGCCAGAGTAGCCGCTAGCTGGTCTCTGTGGCTCTCCGTGGTGACCGTGGGCCGAAACGTCTCGAGTGGCGTCTCGAATGGCCATCGAGCGGTCCCTCCGGTCGCCATGGAGGCAGAGACACTAGGCTGTATCTCCCTCGGAACCCACGAAGCGTCGGCCCGTGGGGACCAGGGACTATAATGTACAGCAGTCCTCCTGTGGCGCTCTTTGACGGTCTTAGTGGGCTGAGTTACCTCCGAGCGTCTTCCCGATCGCGGCCCACTCTGATCGTCATAGAGGCAGGGGGCTAGATGCCATTCCCCCTTCCTGGCTCTCTGGGCCAAGCGGCCCAGAGGGGGGGAACACCTAGATTGCCTCCCCCTGCTAACGCACTTTCCACGTCGGTGGAGCGCTTTCCACATCGGTGGAAGGCAGGGGGCCCCCCGGACAGAGCACACCGCCAAAATTCATATGCTATGTATTATGCCGCATGTATAATAAATGTTCAAATTTGACAAAAGTGATCTCGACTGAAATGAAGTCTCCGACGCAAATTCAGACGAGGCACGTACGTCACGGCCGGGGTAGTCAACAGAGGTTAATCGTCACGCATGACGCCAGCACCAGCTGACTGTAGCTGTCATAGCATTGGTCAGCTCACTAGAGCGCATGTATTTAAGCTGTCAAAACATGTCATTGTTCGCGCTTGCATTACTGCTGGTTGTGAATTGCATGCTCGCCCCACCTCCTCCCCTGCTCCTCCTGCTATGTCGATGTCATCTGTTGTCATCATTGCTCTCTGTCCGGGGTAAGTTTGTCAGGTATTCCACTAGCGTTGGCTAGTGGATGCCAGAGTAGCCGCTAGCTGGTCTCTGTGGCTCTCCGTGGTGACCGTGGGCCGAAACGTCTCCGAATGGCCATCGAGCGGTCCCTCCGGTCGCCATGGAGGCAGAGACACTAGGCTGTATCTCCCTCGGAACCCACAAAGCGTCGGCCCGTGGGGACCAGGGACTATAATGTACAGCAGTCCTCCTGTGGCGCTCTTTGACGGTCTTAGTGGGCTGAGTTACCTCCGAGCGTCTTCCCGATCGCGGCCCACTCTGATCGTCATAGAGGCAGGGGGCTAGATGCCGTTCCCCCTTCCTGGCTCTCTGGGCCAAGCGGCCCAGAGGGGGGGAACACCTAGATTGCCTCCCCCTGCTAACGTGCTTTCCACGTCGGTGGAACGCTTTCCACGTCGGTGGAAGGCAGGGGGCCCCCCGGACAGAGCACACCGCCAAAATTCTTATGCTATGTATTATGCCGCATGTATAATAAATGTTCAAATTTGACAAAAGTGATCTCGACTGAAATACCATTAAAAACGTGAAGCCAAATATTTGAAATCTTTAACCCACGTTGTTTGTATTGATGTACTTGCTGTACCTCGCCAGCGCATGCGCACTGCAAATCGGGTAGAGCTGCAGATCGGGTAGCGACAGGGAGTAAAACAAAACCATCAAAGAATTATTGATTTAAGCAAAATAGAATTATGCAAACTGGAGGAGGTATTTGGTTCATAGAATTCCTGGAAGAGATCATTTAGGCTAATTCACACTTTATGAATATCCCAAAAGGCCTAATTTGGATGGATGTATGGAATAATGTTAATATATAGAAAATGTATAGGCGCACATCTACAACATGGACAGCTAACCCTAGACATTATCATACGTAGGAGCCAGTACAGAAGAGGCACACACATTGTTGGAAGTTGGATGTCGGATAATGTTGGTCTGCTGGATGACGATGAGGTCCGTCGCAGGTGAATTCCAAGTTCTCATCCTAGAATGTGTCTGGATGCTGTGGAGACGTGAGGATGCCTCACTCTTTACATACAGTAGCTATCGTGCTCCTGACCAACATGTTCACACAAAATGTGAACAATAAGGAATCCTTGGAGCTTGTCACATGATACCAATATAGGCTACTACATTGCACAGGCGTTTCCTACCCGTGGTTAGATATGAAGAACAGGCTGGCTTCTTATCTAGGAAACAGCGCAACATTTATCAATTTGGCAGCAATGTTTGTATGTGCAAGTCATAACCTCAGAGGTGATTGGCGTTCCCATAATTGTGGATTAAACAATAATCTTTTGTCCATGGAAATGGGTGGAACAGTATAAGCAAAGTGCACATGACAACATGACCTTACATTGTAGGTGTGGACACAGGCCAGACAGGAAATCTGGACAGGCAATGTTGACAGCTTTTCTTTGAAGTAGAGGTGTTCCATTAAACAGTCATGGAAAGGAAAGTGTCTTGGTTCAAGGCTGACTCGCAAGAACGTCATCTTTTAAATCATTTCTATGCTTTTACACACTCACAATACAGTATAATGTGTGTTTCACATATTGTGCCTATGTCATATTTCTCAGTTTGAGATATGATGTGATGAATACAGATACTGAGATCACAGCCGAATGGCGAGCTGTGCCACATTTCTCCCAGAGGATCATGGGTAAGGGTTGTTGATAAGCACTAGATGAAAGTTTCCTAGCAGCCAGATTTCCCTGACAAACTGCTGCTACCATTTTATTACCCCACACAGGAACTCAACAAGAAAATGAAGTGCACTTTCTCCTGCATAATGTGAGAATACATACACTCACTTGTGATTAAATGAAGCCTCACACACATGCACAGACACACGCACGCGCACACACACGTGCACACACACACACACAATCTGCCTTTCTTTCACTTTTATGCTCTGCTAAGCACAGCCTTTACACACAAAACGCATAAACACACACACACACATAATCACCTCCTTCCTTCGAACACACACAAAATAACCATCCAGTCTCATGCAAATTACAGACACGTCACACTCTCACATCACACGCACACATAAACACACACACACTCCTTATCCCTGCTCAACCATGTCTTCAGTCCCTCCTCATACAGGGACTGTGGAAACAGGCTCAACGTCCCTCCCTACGTCAGGGCCAGTCCCTCCTCCTCATACAGGGACTGTGGTAACAGGCTCAATGTCCCTCCCTACGTCAGCAGCTCTTCTCCTGCAGGCTTCATACGTACTGTAAGGTCACAGTACCCGATCTGTCACTTCTCATGTCTGCATCAACTCAGAACAGCCAACGCAGCCTAAACGGTGTCTCTCTTACTCAATCACGAGCTAACCAAGAGAGCGGTCCTGATCTTTGTGGCACTCAAGTTTACAGGACATCATTATAGGAGTCCAACAGGGCTTGGAGGGATGGCAGGGGACTCATACGGTTGTTATGTGAACCAACTAAGGTCTCAACTTGTTTTTTTGCGTGGCTGTAAGCCAGCGCACCTGGGACAGCATTTGTCCGGTTATCACTCCCTCCCTCCCTCCGGTCAATGTTGACTTGCATTTCTCTGTTGGCACCACAAGAGGCAGTAGAGTAGCGGTGAAAGCATTGGACTCCCACCCGGGAGATTGGGGTTCAAGACCCGATGGGGACGATTTTATGGGACTATACCCCAAACCTCCACATGGTCATCCTTTCACTCCGACCTTTACCCCTAGCCTTATAGGTCAGATCCGGTCCCAACCCCAACCCTTATCCTAACCCCAACCCACACTCCTTCCCTTATAGGTCAGATCCTATCCCAACCCCAACCCTTATACTAACCCCAACCCACACTAGGGACTGGAAGAAGGACACCAAAATCAACCCACCGATCTCTACTGCACAAGTAGAGTAGTGGTGAAAGCATTGGACTCCCACCCGGGAGAACGGGGCTTAAAGGAGTAGTAAAGGGAAAATGCATGTTTAGCCCTGTTTTAAGGTTACTTATGATCATATACAATGGTTCAGATGAAAACGTTGACAAAGCTAGCATTTTCGAGAATGTTGATAATTGCTCTACCACCGTTTTGGTCATACAATGGATGTGGATGGGCATCTTGAAAAATCATTCAAAAACATGTTAAACTCTCAATTTCAAAGACAAGAAACTCACCTAGGTGTTAGTTGGCGTTCTGACATATAATTCGCCATAAAGTAAGATTCTAATTTATCTGGAAAGGCTTTTTAAAATATTTAGCATAGAACTATTTAGTCGCAGCACATACGTGTGTAAACTTCCGCAAACTAGGTAACCTAGCAACATAAACAATAACAATAGCTACCGTAAGTAGTTCCACTTCCTGAATCCCCTCTGCGGATTGATCTACACATCTACAACGGTCGCTTCAATACAAGTCAATGGATTTCATAAAATGATCAATAAAACCGTACAGGATTCATACTTTGTGGCAAATTTTATGTCAGAACACCAATGGACACCAATTACACCCTCGTTGAGCTTCTTGTCTTTGAAATCGAGAGTTTAACATGTTTTTGAATGATTTTTCAAGATGCTCATCCACATCCATTGTATGACCAAAACTTTCTCGAAAATGCTAGCTTTGTCAATGTTTTGATACTTATGATCATAAGTAACCTTAAAACAGGGCTAAACATGCATTTTCCCTTTACTACTCCTTTAAGACCCAGTGGGGATGACTTTATGGGACTATAACCCAAACCATTAATGTTATGGAAGCTGCTGCTAGTTGTTGTGAGCTCATGAGCTAACTGGCTACCCCGCTCTTATTGTGCTGGATTAGCATTGGAAGCATTGGAACTGATGTGTCCAGGCGACAAGACCTATCTTAATTTATCAGACATTATTTCATGTCATTACAATTCACAGCTATTTCAGTGGCATGACAAGTTTCCATCCTACCAGTCCTGAACTGAAACAAGCCAGCCACGCACATAAGCCAGGCTGGACCTGGCCTGGTTTCAGCAAGCTCTCCTATCTCTGTGTTTGGGTAGACAGAGGGATGGGGGCTGTGGAAAAAAAGGATGATAATCCATATTAATCTAATAATCAATCCAAGAAATCTGTCAATGGAGTGTGATTGATGCCCTTAGGGATGGCCTCAAAACCTTCAGGCATGCACATGTACACGCACACATTATGTGCTGTCACTTTTTTACTATGCCAGCCTTTTATTTGTTTTTTTATTTTGTGAAGATGTACACCCAAAGTCAATTTATAAATGTTACTCCATTCATGGTCCTATAGTTGATGGCTGAGGGATGGAGAGGCCTAGGTTGGGGACTGCATGGTAAATAGACAACTGTAATCTATCTCTATTCTATATATATTCTCAGAAAAAAAAATAACAGCATTTCTAATTAGGAAGCTGAATAGGCTACAGCAGCGGTTCTCAACTGGTGGAGCCTCAGGACCCACATTTTTCCTTATCATGAAGTCGCGACCCAAATTTATTCCACAGCACTCAAATTTATTCCACAAAAATAGAAAAAGTCTGTGACACTATAACACAACATTGGCACACGCTAAGGTTAGCCCACTTCCTATCATGTCTCGTAAATAAATTATTGAAATTATTGAATTGAATTGTGTGTCCTGCAAAATAAAAACCCAACATTTTCTCTATAAATATATATATATTTTAAAATCCCTTTAAAAAAGAAAAGAAAAGGGAAACCGCCCACGCGGCCGCGACCCAATCAAAACAGCTCCGCGACCCACCAGTTGAGAAATGCTGGGCTACAGTACTCCTACAGCGTGAAAGTGCTGGCAGTGGATGATTCAAGCAATTATGTGTTTATTTGTCTGCCCCTTCCTCTGAAAATTGCCCAAAGTAAAATTAGAGATGTGGTTTTTGAGTGCTCACTTTGTTCACCATTGTGTTTTTGTTCTATTGTGCAGCCCTGAGCACACATACTGTCCTGGTGAGGACGAAGGTTACCAGCAAGATAACTTGGAAAGAAAATCAATATCAAACGAGTGTCCATTTTGTTTCCTTGTTAGTGCCAGAAAAAATGCGTTGCCGCACCTAAACTAGCCTATATCCCAACAACAAACATTCATACTACTGCAGCTTGCACACATGGCCAATGAAATTGCCAACTAAGTGTCATATATGGATTTATGTCTGGCATGTAGTCAATGATATCATGTTCTACTCAACATCTCACAAATTCAATTTTCCGGTAGGCAGACGATGATTACTTACCTTGAGCGAAAAGCAATTCCCTGCAGAGGGAGAAAGCTAATCTTGTGTTAGCATGATTAATACTTTGGGTTGGGTATACATATTTCCATTAAGTCTTTTCAGAGGGATTAAGGACATGTTCCAAAATCAACGCTGGCAGCTTTAAATTCCTACTTGTCATCCCACTTCCTTGAAATAAGAAAGTGCTTGCGTTGTTGGTTGTACTATATGACTCCTTAGGTGCCTGTTCAGAGCTTTGCATTATTAAATGTAATATGGCTACAGGGATATGATAGGAAGAGTGAAGTTTATAAAAACTTTGAGTGTTGCTGTACTGACATAAATGTGGGGTGGGAGTGGAAGTGGACCTTTTAATGTCGAGAGAATGTACTCACTCCAAAAGAAAACGGGCCTAATGAGCCTTCCCCCCCAAGAGCAACAAAGCTCGTTACCTGAATAAGTCACTTTTTAGTTCTTTTCAAGTCATGTTTTCCTTTGTTGTGTCCGAAGGATAGTCTAATTATCTTGTTTGTCACTGGCTCAGTGAAGTGATGAGCTATACACATCTCTGCAACAGGCTCATCAGGAAAGACAGCTAAAGACTGGTGCAGCAGAGAGGGGGTCTGGCAGGAGAAGAGAGGGACAGCACTTTTAGAAAGTAGACGCGGAGAGGTGGCCAGAGATAGAGGGAGATCATGAACAGAAAGAGAGAGAAAGAGACGGGGGGGGGGGGGGGGGTGAGAGATAGAGAGAACATGAAATAAACAGAGGGAGAGCAAGGCCAGTTACAGCACATTAGTGCCTCTGCTCTTATTCCTGATGACGGGGAGTTTGTGGAGACGAGGGAGGGCGAAGGGCGAACAACAGGAAGCACTTTACTCCAGCAGGAACGGTGGTACAGGGCTTTTAAGGGCCTGAATGCGTGTCTTTAGGGCCAGAGTAACTTCATTAGTGTCTGGGAGAACAGATGGGGGGGCAGAATGTATTTACTGTAGAGGAGAGCAAACACTCTATAGAGACAGCCATCTTCATAGTAGAATTGTTAGCAGACTCCATCTGATTGGGCAGTCTGCCTTACAGCTGCATGCGTTACCAATCCATTTGTGTGAGTAGGTCATTAGATTAATTCATATGAATGAGTATGTGTGTGAAAGGTGAGGAGTGTGTGTGTGTGTTCGGTGTGTGTGTCTTCCTTTCAAATATTACCAAGGGGATCAGCCCTATATGGCAGACTCTTGAGAGACAAAAAGTCAATGTGGATGGTATTGAGATCTCTGTTGATCTGCACTCCTGAGGTGGAGTCCATCTGAAAAACAAGCAAACTATTCTGTGTATCACACTGAGGCATCCGTTAAAAATAAAAAGATGATTCAGTATGGCTACTTTGTCAACCTCGGGAGGGTCTGCTAGGATAGTTGCTCTACTCACTAGGCTGCCCAGGATTCACCATTTTGAAAACAACTACTTTTCGAGCTCTAATTAAATTAGACTGCATGAAATGAATGAAAGTGGCTCATATGAATGTGTCTTGTGGAGGCTCAATGTATACTGTACCAAGGTTAAGGTCAGAGTTAGAGCGGCGTGACAGTTCACAACATTGTGTAGTGAGTTTACACGTGCATGAGTTTACAATGTTTGTCACACCGTGGTTAAAAGTAAACTGCAATAAGGAAGTACTCAGTCCATTCAGTCTTCGCTTAAAACACACCTCAGATTCTACAGCGTGTTTCACAAGCCTCCAAGTTTCTGTTTTGTCAGTTTAAAATGCCAGACACGTGATGCGTTCAGTGCACCAATGTGTCATAGGTGATAACGAGGATGCAAACCAGACGGCCATGTACTCCAATGGCGACTCACTGTCCAAACTAAACTTCCCCTTCGCAGCTCCTGGCAAAAGACCCCCTGATTCAATTAAAGAAAGAGACTGATAAAGGAACCTTGGTTAAACCCTGCACACATGCCTACAGGTTAAAACAGGCTTGAACAGGCTTGTTTTTTTTACGTGAGGTAGAAAGACATTGTAATTGTTTGAGGAGAGTTTGGACATTTTGGACCCTCATCAATTCACTTCAGTAGCCATGTTTCCATCCAAACATTTTATGCGAATTAAGAATGAAAAATGCCTTATGAGCTGGGTTTCCATCCAAATGTATCGCAAATTTTTAGCGAATTTTATGAAAATCCGCAAAAGAAAATGCGAATGTACGCACGTTTCCATTCAGTTTTGTTTTGCGAATATTGGGAGTCAGCATGTCGAGCTGCTGACTCCCAATATGGTGGCACTTCTTGTGAAAATGAAAATAAAAATGCAAAAAACACCCGTAGAAGAAGAGGGCGCAATTAAATAACATCATTAACACTAGAACCGCCGAGGCTCACTATATATATCGGCCAGTAGCCGTTGAATGCCTAAGAACGCATAGTTTTTTCGTATATATATACGGTCTTAGGATTGTACTGTACAACTCGAGGCTTAATTTTGTCCTTTCATACTACTAACACAATGACTATATGGCAATAAAATAACACAACAACATGTTATTTTCACAATTTAACAATATAACAGTATAGCCTACACTTCACAAAAGGATGAACGATGAAACGGCTAGCCTACAAGAACAGCATTTTGGCCAAGGATCCAAATAAAACAGAGGCCTAGCCTACTGTAGGCCTACAGATGCAGCATAGAATGTAGATACATAATAATTATCTAATTAATAATTATCCAAGTTAATAAATGAGAACGGATCGCTTTTTACGGTAGGCTAGGCCTATGCGTCTTGTGATCACAGATGCAGCATATATATAGAACTTAGATGTTTAATAATTATCTAATGAAATTAATAATTATCTAATTATCTAGTTGATATAGGCTATGAATACAACAATAAGCTGTTTTATTGGCTATGGGCCACTAGTTGTAGGCTATACACGACTTGATGCGCTCTGCTCTTACGCGCGGTTGATGCGCTCTGCTCTTACGCGCGGTTGAGGCGGAAGCTCAAATACACTTTGCACATATCCTCTGCACCTTGGCAGTGCAACTGCCACAGACAGCTTTGGTGCACTTCGTGCATTGGTAGACAGTTCTGTTCTTGCTGCAGCTTGTCTTCACCATGCAGGTATTTTTGGGGGGGTGTTCTTCTGTGGACACTGCGAGGGGTGCCGCCGGTGGCTGTTTGGACACCAGAGCGCGCAGCTCTTCAGCCAACTGGAGGATGAAGTCGCGTCTGGGGAGGCTCTGTAGACTATGCGTCTCTCCACCAGTCCCCAGCGAGTCCAAGCTCCCCCAATGAATAATACTTATTTATAATAGCCTACATTGCGCGAAACTGTGCATATAATAGGCTGTACATAGCGCGAAACTGCGCATTCCCTATAGCCGTTCATTGAACAGCTGGCGGCTGATATAGTTATAAATAAAAAACATACACAATATTGTTTTTATTTGAATGATCTTGAATATATTTAACAATAGGGGGTGCAACATAACACCATTTTAGGAAAAGTCATTGACTGGCGGACTTCAATGTTTTATTAAAATATAGCCTAGTTATGTGCAAATGAAAACCCAAAATCGTCCAATAAGTCTTTGTAGTGTTAAGAGAGCGTCTCATGTCAACAACTTTTTGGTCAACTCACAGGTCTGTACTGAACGACTAAAGTCGAATTTTCCTACTATCGATACGCACTTTTCCACCTCCTCCGAGTGTAAAATCTTTTTTGCGATATTTCGGCCTTTTTTCGAATTTCTGCCGTTTCCATTCAAAATTTTTTTCCGCAATTTGGGAAAATGCAAATTTTAAGAGGTGAATGGAAACCCGCTCTCGGAAACAGTAAAATCCGATTAAATGTCCTGAAAATTGACAAAAAGTTTATACTGTCGATCTCGTCGGTATTTCTCTTGTTCGATAAAAGGCTTTTGTGATAAATGCTTTATCCGATTTAAAGCTCTAGATGGAAACGTACGTTCACCGGCTTTATTCGCATTCATATTTTTAGCGATCCTCACATAATTCGATTGACAAGTGGATGGAAACATGGCATCAACAGGTCTGTAGACGACGCATTTAGCATGGGACTCCGCTTTATTCTTAAGCACCTAGACTGCCCCGGTACCTACTGTACACCAGGATCTAGTTTTAGGACTTAAAGGACAATGCTCGTTTTTGACAACCTGGACCTTATTTACGACATATTATAAGACGTTTGACTCACCGAGATCACTTTGGTGTAGTTCGGAGGCATGTAGAAGAAATTCAAAATCCAGTGCGAGCCAGTATATCCATGTAATGGCGGTGGTCGGGGCACTTAGAATGCAGTTTCTAAAAATCTATTTTCTGCCGCGAAACGGTTGTTTTCATCAATCTGTCTTGATGAATCGCTAGTTGTGCTTACATAGAGCATAGGCCTGTTGTGGTTTTCACATGCCATGATCTTTCGAAACGTCTTTCGAAACGAAATAGCTTCCTCACTTGCTCAAGCACGCATTCGCACAGCGCGCAATCATTGCTCCAGCACGCTTTTACACACGGGTTTACCCACGTGGCAATGGAGCAGTGGCAGGTTGGTAGGGCCCACTGCTATCCTGTGATCCCCACCCAGTTTAGCCTGGAGTCGCAAGACTCCAGTTACCGTGCGCTGCCGCTGGGAGGCAAGGGGGGGTCTTGGTGAAGGAGAGGACTGACCTCGGAAGACTTACGCACTCGGCTTCCTTTGCCCAATCTAGAGTTGGCCAGCGGCAGGGGCTAAGGGAGGGGAGTCACATGCATCACTACATGCAACGGCTCTCTAGCATGCTGCACTAGACGCATCACTGCACCCTGCGAGCGAGCGAGCCAGCACACAAAACACACACACACGTACACATACACACACAATGCGCTGACATTCCTGGACCACCGGCATGTCTTACTTTATGTATACATTTTACATGTGAATTATGTACACTTGTTTTAAATATTGTTGATATGTTGCTGTTTTTGTACTTATATTATGTGAAAGTCTTTCCTGTGTTTTTGTGTGTTGCTTCTGTGTCCTTGTGCACCACCATGTTTTACACTCTAGCCCCACCTAGAGGAGAAAACCTATCAAAGCAAGAATGGTGTGTTCACTGTGTGTGTGTGTGTGTGTGTGTGTGTGTGTGTGTGTGTGTGTGTGTGTGTGTGTGAGAGAAAGAGGTAGGAGAGAGAGGAAGAGAGAGGGGAGCTCCTTCTATGTCAAGGTTCAGGTTACAAAGCAAAGAATTTCGCTTGTAATACATGATCATAACACAAAGATTAGACTTTGAAAGACAGCATGTCAACAGGTATTGTGTTAAAAGTATTTACAGATCTCAGATCATAAAGACTTGTAGACACTCATATTTGGGGATTCAGATTATTCATTCACATAATAAAGCTGATATATAAAAACATATCGAGTTGGTTTGAAAGTTATTCTTAAACCCAAATATCAAAAAACATTTATTCTTGTGGAATGCAGTAGTTTTAGTTCATTGCTTTATCATGAGGCTAAGCATGAATACATACAGTTATGGATAATTAGAAGAGCACAATTATTATGCATGCTTTGGACCATTAATAGCAATGCCCTTCTGTCTCAACCATCCCCCATGGCATTTGGTCTTGGCAGCATTAGCAGTAGGCTACTCCTGGATGTTATGAGCTCGTGTTGCTAGCCTTGCTCAAGGGCACAAAGGTGTGCAAGTATTGATGGGAACTCACCCAGTAGCTCTCCAGACACTGGATAAGTTCCCACCTTGTAAAGTGGCCTTGGGACTTGAAGCAGTGACCTTTTGGACACTGGTGTAATGCTAATGCTAGCTACTGCCCAGTCGAATTTCAGTTAACTTATTAATGGGTGCCAGGTAAACTCTGAGTTACTGCTAGAGCTTAGATCACACCCCCCCCCAAAAAAAGCGTGACCCAACACTCACTGTGAGCCAGTGCAGGTTCGGTCCGAGCCATTCGCTGCATTTATGGGCCCAAGCCTGGTTTAAAACCAAACATTTCTTAGTAAATTGGCTGGTTATAAGTAAATTAATTGAGTTGTTTGAATGACAAAACTCTGTTCAGAATTACTCGCGGGATCTTACTGAATAGCCTACTTCCTCTGGCAAAGGAATCACAAAGTGAGTGTGGTGCAGGCAGCGAAAACCTGACACATTTCAAAGCATCACCTTTGATTGACTGGATATGAAAACATAATTGACACAAGAAATTAACAATCAGACTTTGTGGATTAGAGAGAATTTGAATGACAGAAATATGCTCATATGGTCAAATATGGGCATGTTGCAATGTATTGTAACACTGTAACCTGTTGTAACCTTATTATGTATCGATCACTGCTGTGATTGATACATAAGGTTTAAGGTTACAATGTTACAATACATATACCATTCCGATTATCACACCAAATAAGTTACACCCCCTCCCTCAATTATATATATATTTTAAAAAGAAGAAATAAAGACCTTATCTCTATGATGATCTGTGATCTCTGACCATGAGACCGGCCCAGCCCTGGCCTCGAGTTCAGGCAGAGAATGAAACCTCTAGTTACTGCTACTGTACACTGCTTTAGTGTTGACAATTTTACACTACTCTTCAAATATTAGTTTATAGCCATGTACACAATGGATCTCTATGGGCGTACAGTATATATGGGCATATGCCCATAGAGATCCATTGTGTACCACAGTAGCTGTGACATGAGCAATGAGCACTAATATCTCATGAGTGCACAGTCATTTATGTGGACTCTTGAATAAGATCATAAATAACCCTATAATAGGGCTTATAATGCGAAATACCAAACTAGTCCTTTAAAGGCATAGTATGTGATTTTGGCAGCATCTATTGGTGAGGTTGCAGATTGCAACCAACTGAATACAATTAGGTACATGGTGCAACATGGCGGGCTCTGTGGAGGGACCCGTTCCCTATGTAGATATAAAAGGCTCATTCTAAGGTAACAAAAACACAACTATTTTCATGGGATTATACACACTAATTGAAACATATGTATGAATATATTCAATTTCTGCCAAGTCCATTCCACTAGATGCCACTACATTATAAAGAGTGCACTTTAAAACAATCAAATGCCTTACAATATTAGTACAAATGAACACTAACATATTGCCATGTTTCCCACTGGACCCGGACCCATTGAGGTAGGCTACTACAGTACGGTGCACACTGTTACCTGCCCAAATCAACCTAAAACACATGGACTGCCGGAGATCTCCACTATGGGGTTCTCTTCCCTGGAACAACTCCTCTTGGGACCATCCAACACATCAGCATCCAACTGGGGAGTATCTAACACAGGATCCAACTTAGGACCCTCCAACCTGCTGGGACTTCCAAACATTTCACTAGCCAACACAGGGGCACCCAAGACAGAGCCAGCCAATCTAGGACTATCCAATTTGGGAGAATCCAACTTGGCTCTCTTATTGCCATTCTCTGACAGTTCCTTTTGTGACATACCCTTCCTCCAATCACATATCTCCTCATAGGGGCACATCTTACACTTCCACGCATCCTCAATGTCCACTCCCTGGGGCTCCCTCTCCCCCCTCCAGTAGGCTAAGTATCCCCTGAGCTCAACCCTGAGCTGGTCTTCCTCAAACTTTACCTCCCTGGTCCCAATAAGGCCTCCGGAGCTCTGGTGGGTGTATTCTATACATAACTGGTCCACTCCTTGTATGTTGTTGGAGGCTAACACAGCCAGTAGCACATCCAGGAGCTCCCCCAGTGTGGCTACAGTGTAGCCCATGGTCTCTGCCTGTTCCCGGATCGCGTCACTCAGGGCCTGCTGAGGCTGCAGATGTCGCTCCTGGAGGTGCAGGATGAGCCAGTCTCTCTCTAACTGGCCTCTTACCATGGCATCTAACAGGAGCTTGTACAGGCCAACCTCAGAGAGAGAGAGAGAGAGAGAGAGAGAGAGACATAAAAACAATAAATAAACATTATGTGAAATTCCACTAAAATAGTACAGGAATGATCTGACTGTTGTGTGACAGTTGCAAAATGATATATTTTTATTGTCCCAGAAGGGAAAATTGTCTCCACCATATGCTGCTGTGCATCAATAAGAAAACAAATTTGGCTACCTGTAAGGCATGCCCCTTGGCCTGGGCGGAGCCCGGGAAGGAATTCTGACCGCGAGTCTTCAGGTCACTCAGGACCAGCTGGCCAGAGTCATTATGACACAAGTCATCAACTATGCCCGTAAGAAACACTCCTTCCAGCACCCCGAAAACTCCCAACTCCCGGACATGCTGTCCTAGAATATACACACGCAAACACACACATGTCAATATACCACAACCAGTCAGTATCTGCAATGTGGTTAGAGGCTAGGTGAATGTGGTTAGAGGCTAGGTGAATGTGGTTAGAGGCTAGGTGAATCTACATTACATTACAGTCATTTAGCAGACGCTTTTATCCAAAGCGACTAACAATAATTGCATTTAACGTAGGAAGAGCCAATGTACTACTACTTGCCAGAACTCACAAGTGCATCTTCTTTCTAAAACAAACAAGTGACTAAGAGCATAATCTAGTGCTGAAGGCAAAGTGCAAGAATCACAATCTAAAGTACAGTGCAATATAATATAATAAGTGCTTAGGTGGGAGGATTGTTGTAGTACTTCTTGAAGAGATGAGTTTTGAGCCTGCGACGAAAGATGGGCAGAATCTACTCAATCTCATCTTAATAATTATTCATTAGAATCCCAGTGAGGGTGAGACCCTGTGGGCTGAAGAATTACAGTAATATCCCTTAGAGCAGGGCTCTGCAATCTGCCGCTCTTTAACCCCCTCTACAGTGGCTCACTGGCTTTGACAAACATTATATGGAAATGAATAACTAAATAAATATATTACTATTAAATACATTTATTTATTACTAAAATAAATGGTAATGTTGGCATTCAAGTTAGCTAACTAGCTAGATAGCAGCTAGCCTCGTGAGACCATCCTGATTTTGTGATCTGACATTCTGTTTCTTTCGCAAATCAGTCTGGATACTCTCCATAAAGATCAGTTTGTGCCAGATCAGAAAACAATCTCGCCAATCAGCGTTGGTTATGAGGAATTTGAAATACAAACAGGCAGGGTGGGTTTAAGTGTGACGACAGTGAGGAGCGGTTGAAGTTAGCGCGTGATTGATGTTGATACACAGATGGTTCATTCAATCACCTGCCAAGTAATTTTGAAAGTGTCTGCCCTTTTCCAAGCAATACCAAAGGAGATTTCCTCCCAGATGATTATGCGAAGCAAACTATCTGGCGCGTCAAGTTAGATAGCAGCAGACTATAGAAATTCAGAATGCAGGAAATGTAGTGTTTGGTGCTCAAAATTTCCCCCTTGGACCCCCAGACACCCCTGCCCCCCTTTATGTGTCCCCCTGGGTACATATACCACCACACCTGAAAATAAATCTAAGGGGAAGCATTACCTTCATTTTAAGCTCAAATATGTTTTGCAGCTCCAGTCAGATTTTGTATTCATTTTTTGGCCAGAAATGGCTCTTTTGATAGTACAGGTTGCCGACCCCTGCCTTAGAAGAAAGCTGGAGCTGGGCCCTTGGACTGGGGCTCCGGGAGACATGCAAACTGCTTTGCAGATCATCTGATGACAGCTTTGTGTTAACGTTAGCCATCTGAGCCAATGGCCAGCAGCCAGTGTTCATTCAGCATCAGTTTACTTTAAGTTGTAGCTACTGTTTGGCAAGTCACTCGACTCGCTTCATATCTTTACTGCTAATTTACTTAACCAATACATAATGGCAGCATATCTTGCTGGTTAGTTAAGCGAAGACCGCTAACTATCTTGTTATTCAGGAAAAAAAATGTTGAGGTCCAGATAGACGTTTACTAGCTAGCACCCACTAGGATGAGTTACAGTAGCTAATGTTACTGGCAGAGGCTTGTATTCAACCATGTGTTGAATGAATGAAGGAAAGTGTGTATGTATACTACTGTAGCTACAGTAGGCTAGGGCCTATACAGGAAGTGTAATAGGACTTATTGCATTTGCTTCAGACTGCTGACACTAGAGTCAGCTGTTACTCTCTTCTGTCGTCCAGTTGCTTTGAAGTCCCGGGAAAACCTTCCCCTACAATTAGGAATTCTCAGAGGTAAGGTAAGATTATACGTCAGGAAAGCCCAGCATGGGGTCAGGGGATAAGCCCCACCTAAGCTCAATTTGATGGTCCTAGTGTTTTCTCAACTGCTTTACTTCCGTCTTGAGTTCAGTCACATTATCGCATTACTAATGCACATGTGTACGGAATAATCATATTATTGGCATAAACCAACAATTCTCGGGTTTCAAGTCGAGTTTCTCGTGGTCATGTAAAGGCACTGATGGTGTTTACTGCAGAATTCCCAATCATGCGTCATCTGCAGCCTCAATCATACATGCCAGTCATACATGACACGTCAGGCTGGATGGACCAATCCTGTCCTAATAAAAGATGTGTGCCTGTTTTTAACAGATTAATGTGGTTCTATTCAGTATTTTTAACTCATTGTTTCCACCTATTTTTAGCGGAGAAATCAGGCTTCATGTCCTCAGTCTCTAGTTGAGCGCAGTGTTTAGAGAATGACTTGTGAGTCTAACAACCACCATACCTGCTTGTATTGCTCTGATCTTCTGCAGCATGTTGAGGAAAAGCACCGCCTCTCTGTCCTCTCTGGTAACCACAGGCACTGACACAACATTGGGATGGGCCTCCAGCTCTGAACACACAGGGAATGGGAATGGGTTGTCACTGTGTGGCTACAGCACAAAATACTTAGTAACACTTTACAATAAGGGTACACTAATAAGCGTTAGTTAATGCATTATTAAGCATTAAGTAACAGTTAACTAATGTCTCTATTAACCATTTACTAATGTTATTTATGTAAACTAAGGTTAAGTAACCTAACCCTAACCTTAACTAAGGCATTAATTAACATTAATAACCTAACCCTAAATAAGCATTAGTTAACAGTTAACTGATGTTTTTTGTGACCCTTATTGTAAAGTGTGATCAAATACTTTGTGTCAACTGAAACTTGTCTTAAATTCTGACAAAACGAAACTTGTTTTGCCACTGAACTTACCATCAATTGTCACTTTTCAGGGAAAAGAAACATACTGTTTCTTTGTACAGTATCTTGGAATTTTAATTGACAATCTCTCTTTTAAACCACATATTCAGCTCCTGGTGAAGAAGCTGAAGCTGAAATTGGGTTTTTATTTCAGAAATACGTTTTGTTTTTCTTTTGAGGTTAAACAGAGACTTGTTGCTGCTACATTCATGCCTGTGCTTGATTATGGTGATGTTCTGTACATGCATGCGTCTGTAGCTCAGTTGGTAGAGCAGGTCGTTCAGTGATCGAAGGGTCAGTGGTTCGAATCCCAGCTCCAACTGTCTACATGTCGAAGTGTCCTTGAGCAAGACACCTAACCCCAAATTGCTCCCAATGAGCAGGTTAGCACCTTGCATGGCAGCTGCCGCCATTGGTGTGTGAATGTGTGTGTGAATGGATAAATGAGAGGCCATTGTAAAGCGCTTTGAGTGCCGCTAAGGTGGAAAAGCGCTATATAAGTGCAGTCCATTTACCATGCTTCCTCTCAGTGCCTCAATGCAATCAATACTGTTTACCATGGTGCTTTGAGATTCATCACAAACTGTAGAAATCGTACTCATCACTGCACCTTGTATGATCGGGTTGGATGGTCTGCATTGTCTACTCGTAGAATTATTCATTGGTACATCATTATTTATAAGGCAATTCTTGGTCTTCTTCCTTCTTACCTCTGTGCCTACATTTTACAAAAAAGTACTGGGAAATACTCCTTAAGATCACAGGACTTCTTGCTGCTGTCTGTTCCCAAAGTCAGAACAGAAAAGGGGGAAATGGCTTTTAGTTATTCGGCTCCTTCTGCCTGGAACATGTTACAAATTGATCTCAAACTTGAGGAGCAGGTCTCAATAGATGTTTTTAAATCCACTATGAAGGTTTTAGAGGTGGATTTAACAGTATGTTCATGTTTTTAACTAGCATATTGCCATATATGCTGACTTTGTTCCTGCACACTGTCTTTGTTTTCACATTAAAACATTTTATTGCTGCTTCGTTACTGACAAAGGTCACATACCAAAATATTGCAGCAATAAAAAATATCTGAATGTGCAATAAGCAATTGACCACTAGATGCAGTGGGTTACACAGGATTTTGCAACAGCTACGGGGCGTTCCTTTTTCATTTCATTACTTGTATTTTTCTCCTATGCACCTGTCCACAGATAGGTGCGTAGTTGCATGATGTACTAATTCCATAATGTAGCCTATAGCCTCACATAAATCTAACTTAATGAAAATATCTTGATCTGAGCTGTGACATCAAACGACCAGCAGGGCCAGGAAAGACTATTGTAGACTGGAGCAAGACTCCAAAGATGTCGCCATTTGGGTTAACTCACACTTTAAACATGCTTACGTCTGGCCAGATGAATGCTAGCCCCAGTGGTCACTTTAGTCGCCTGCATCTCTTTCCTCCTCACCAGCGGCTTGATGAGGCCATACACCATCTTTATCTCACACCAGGACTGGTCACACAGCTGGGTGACACTGAGGTGCGACTTGAAGAACCTATCCATTGGTCTCACGTTGGGGATGGATAGGTCTTTACTCCATCTTGTCTTAGGCCAGACAAAGTAGTCAGCCCTGAGACATACACACATGTACACAGGAACAGATAAAACAGAGACTGAATCACACACACTAAAGAGTGAGTTGTGGATCAACTGGAACATGCTCATAGAGGCTCTAGACCATGGGTGTCAAACTCTGGCCCGCGGGCCAAATTTGGCCCGCAGTGTAATTATATTTGGCCCGCGAGGCAATACCAAATGACTACTAGAGCTGGCCCGCCAGTATTATACAGCGCATTCACCGCTAATACTACAAATCCCATAATGCTCTGCTGTTGTTTTGGCCCGTCAATCAAGACAGGACCCAGAAACGCCCTCTCTTCTGTGACAGTAGTCATAGCAATCTCATACTACAACTGTAACCGTGTTACCCCTTCTTAAAAATGGCGAAAAGAAAGGCAGAAAACAAGCTTTCTGGACAGGTGGGAGGCAGAATATCTGTTTACATATGTAAAAGATAGACCTGTTTGCCTTGTTTGTGGAGCCAACATAATACCACTGAATTTACACTTATACATTCAGTGTTGGTATTGACAACAAAGTTAAAGTATAAGGATCAGATATGTCCGCTGAGATTGGATATCATAGTGTTTCTGCAGTCATACCAGTCTAATGCAAGAACAAAAACACAGTAGCACAGTATGTGATTACATTTGCACAGCATTTCAAAGTAGCTAGTTAAATCATTAACTACAGTGGTCTAATGGCCTTGGAAAGAATGGGCCAGGCTGTTCTTTTAAGGACTCTTCACTGTTTAAATTCACTGGTTGAAAGTTGATTTTCATTTGTTCAATGTTGGCCCGCGACTTTGTTCAAGTTTTAAATTTTGGCCCACTGTGTATTTGAGTTTGACCCCCCTGCTCTAGACTCTAGGGCTGTGGTGACTGCTGTGCGTTGAACGATGCTGGTTAGATGGGAGGACGGATTTACTTTCTCTTCAGGATCTCATACTTCTTCTGCATGGGAGCCTTTGGAGGGGACTGTGGCTGTGCCTTTTGCTGGACACTGCATTGCTCAGGGGGAGCTGAAAGTCGTCACGTGGTAGAAGAGATGGATTATGTTGTGTCATGATAACCAACCGACAATTAATGCAACTTACAACAACCATTATGTATTCGATAAGACCAGCAAAACACGAGGAAGGGGCTATTTTAAATAGGCATAAATAGGCAAGTTAATAAATAGGTGTTGCAGCTGTAAGGGAGGCGACTCACCTAGGTGTTCTGCCTGTAGCGTTAAACTGAGTAATTCAGTATCGTTTATGTCTTCCCAGTCGTCGTTTGGCGGTTCCTCCGATGATTTGCTATTATCTGGATCCATTTGGAGGGCTCGTTGATTTTATTAAGCAGGCTTTGTCCGAAGTCCTGCTGCCGATCCCGACGTAGCCTACAATAAACAAGCCTACATCATTGACAACAACTACATGTCCGTACACATTCCACTCAAGACACACCCCCTTGGTGACGTCCGACCCGTTTCCTTCTGGCTGCCCTGAGAAACAGCTCCAGCAGTGCAGCCGTCCGTGGATAAGACTGGAGCATATCAGGTTGTCGCGCGAAAATACGCTTACATTACATAAAAGTCGGTTTGAGTGCTCAGAGGTGAGAAATAAGACAACAGTAGGCCTATAAATCAAGCAAAGGAATGCAAACTATGGATTGTGCAGGGAGGTTAGTGTGTCCATCCTTGATGCATCCTTGGCATGTGCAAGAGAGTTGGCCTATATTTCCGTTTCCATGGTGGCGTCCACCGTTTAGTTTACTTTCACATTAAACAATTTAGCTCCGTTGTTAAAAAAAACAGTAGCTATATGTTACTCTGCATAGAATGAATGTTAGGACCATGGATAACAGATTTATAGCAGGATTTAAAGAGGATGTAAAGGAGAAGAAAATTAGAAAAGACAAAGTCAAGGAGAAGAAACGTGGGTTGCCAAGAAAGGGTCACAACAACAGCTCACCTTCAAACTGACGATGCAGGTATTAAGATAAGGTGATGTCTCTTAGTCTACTGATGCACAATAATCCAGTGCCATCAAAAAGTCTCACTCATCAGCACCTATGACATAAATATGCCAGAAAGTTTGGAAATCATAGAATACAGTCCTGCACACCTAATGGCAGGCAAGACCATCCATAGCCCAAACTGACATGTTTTATAGAATAGTAAACCCACCTAGGAGGACGTCTTATTATAAAAACAGTTTGTCAGATGTTTCCATTCCACTCCACATCTTGCATGATGTATGACAAGATTTCCCACTCCCTTACAATCTACATTATGCATTAGCCCAAACAAATGGAAAAGCAGGTTCAGGTCCAAAAACGCATCATGAGAAATCCTGATTTTTAAGTGTCATCATCTCCCTTTAACCCCACAATGTCTTGCTGCAGATAAATTCAGTGCTGAGCAGGTCGGAAACGGCCTAAAACGACATTGAAGGGCTCCGACACCAAAAAGACCAAGGCTAAGAGTCAAACCAGTCTTCACACAGACAAAGGGCAGAGAGAGGCAAGAGGGAGACTCAAAGAAGAAGTGACAGGGACTTCACAAGACACTTTCCAGGAGCAGCATTCAGGGGACCAGGTTGACCTCTCCAGCCAAGCCAGGGAGTCTGGGGTGTCCTGGAGGACCCAGTGGCTGAGGCAGAAAGGATAGAGGTGTACTAAGCGAACAGGAGGCAATGGTACTTGGCCTCACAACATGGGGTGATCGGTAACATGACCTAAGGACCTTTCCGCCACCTGGAGAGCACAGTGGTGTCATCATCCTGCACCGCCTGTAGGTGGCAGTCATGTGACAAATCTATGACAATTTAGGATGATTGGCCAGTTTCATTTGTGACTTATGATTTTTGTAAATGGCCCTAACTTGCTAAGTATCTTTAAGTTTGTGAATATAGATCAAGGGTGCAGCCTTGTCATTTTCTTGTTTTAAACAGAACACTTTATTCTAAGCACTAGGCTATTATAGAAAGGGGGAAGGGTACAATGTTTTTACATATACTGTGGTGGGCCATAGTGCTGTAACTGTACTGCCCTGCAGAGGGTGTAGTTGTTGAAGAAAAAAAAGGTCACCTGTTGAATCTGCAACATGTAGATGTAGCGTAATGGTTCACTTGTTCCAAAATGTTAAATGTCTTGTCAGTGTGAGCAATATGAGCTGAAATTGTTAAACTCAGTATGAATACCACCTACCCACACCATCAAATTGCTAGCTTTTTAGTGGCCCAGCGAGCTAAAGGGGTGTTTCTTAGAAGTGGTCACGTGTTTGTATGGACCCAAGATTGAAGAGGCAAGTGAGGTGAAGCAATGCCAACGAGCAATGCAGTGACAACTGTTAGATGTGTACCCTCTGGTATGAGACCATGCAAATTCTAAAATCAGTAAGGTTTAACCATTCAAATAATTACAGCTTGTAATTCTGTTAAAACTGATTTTATTTCAAACTGACTAAAAAATAAAGAGCTTAAAACCAATAGACAAATTTAACTTCAGTAAGGCACATAGGGAGTCACAAGACAGCTGAGGCTTTAAAGTGTGTCCCTGTAGGATAAAAAGGTAAACACCCATGTATCACTAGGCTACAAATGGAGCTGATGAACACAAAATAAATACATACAAGACTTCTGTAGTAAACAAAGATAGAAGATAATGAACATAATGGTGCACGCAAACGTTAGTGAAAAGCTACTCAATATTAGCAGACACTGAACCATCTCTCACAATCTCTGAGCAATTATGACCCATACTCCTCAGTCCTCATTACAAGTCATTACCTACTTCCTCAATCTAAAACCACTTCAACTATTCAGCATAGCATTCAGATAAACAGAACTCGCAATTTACTGCCCTTTACACAATACCCTTTAAATAAGGTTAAATGTTGTCCGAAGAACCGCATAAGGTGTTAGAGCAAGATGAAGTTTGATGTTATGCTATCCATGCCAAGATAATCTGCTTGTGCCAACATTGTGCAAAAATAATCATGTGTACAATAACACCTCCCCCTTGTGTCTACAAACTAGAACTCTCACTTAACATGAAACCCTGCATGGAAACTACTGTTGGAAAATTGTAAGTTCATCAACCCAAACGCCAACGGTTACACTCGGACTGTGTTCAAACAGCAACATTCCAGACTACACTTCCCAAACACCCCTTCATATCTTGTTCAAATGCTCCTCTGGACAGCCATGGCAACGGTACCCCATCATCTGATGGTTCACAGTCCTAAGTTCAATGTCCTGTTTAAAGAGAAATTGCTCACGTTGACCTCAGTCCATGGTGGTCAGCCTGGTGAATAGTTATGCCACACAGTTATGCCAACTGCTTGTTCCTCAACCACCCTCTCCCCTCACTGGGGTATCCTGCTACGGTCAGTAGCCTCTAGCTCCACACTGGAGAGAAAGCGCCTGGCTAGCCGGCGGCTGTCATAACTCAGCTCTGTGGTGTAGACAGCGCGGGCGTGTTTGGGGTAGACAATGGTTGTGCTCTGGAAGCGCTGGGCTCGTTGACGAGGCTGAAACTCCAGTTGGGTCTTGTAGCGTCTCCAGGTGCTGTGGGATAGGGCCACGAAGGTCTGGCTGCAGTGATCCAGACCCAGGCCCCATGGCTGGAGGGCCACATTGTGGATGTAGTGGCGCTCAGAGCCGTAGCGTACTGACGAGGTGTATCTGGATTGTGGGGGTGGGGTCAAACGTTAGGGCATGGGTTATGTTGCTGAGATATTCACTTCTGTTGTGAAATCTTGTTACCTTGTGCACATGCTACAGGTCTAATACCACCACACAAAAGGTAGCCTATCCATTAGCCTACACGTCTAGCCAATTCCCAAAACACTTTCAGCACAGGCATATTTGTTCATGCAGTAATTCAAAACAGAATACCGTATTTCCTTGGGCGGAAGTGGATCAAGTTCTATTCCCTCTCCGTAGGACAACGGCTGCAGCTGGGGAACAGATCCTATCGGTAAAATTGGAATCTGCAAAGCAGTGAGCCGACCGTTAACTCGAGGAGAAAGGGTTTAGTGGAGGTGATAACGTATCCGTTATAGACATTTGCTGGACATGGTTCGGTGAGTCATCAAAACGGAGGATCATGCGAAACTCCTTAGGAAACAATGTTGCAACATTCAACTTTGCAACACTGACAAGCAACGTTTCAAAGATGTGTACGTTTTCCAGTAGCCTAACAAGGTAACGCATGTTAATTCTAACATATTCCAGAACGAAGCCAATCAGCGATACGTACCAAGGATGATCTGCCCTCGTCCTCAGAAACGGGGCTTATTGCTTCTTTATCTCCGCATGCGGGCAAAAGCCAGGCACTTGGACTGGGGCTGGGGGGCAGTCCGGAGTCCGGGCTGTCAAGTGCCCGTTCAGCTTTGCAGCTCATGTCCAATGGATCGTCGTCACACACATTCGGCAAGTTTAGTCTGCCCACCATTTCTTTCACTCCAGTTTCCAAATGGTCCCGCTAGTTAGGTAGGCTAGGTAGGTTGCTAAAGGCGTTTGAAAACGTGAAGTTTTAACCAGGTAGGCTATCGCACTGTATCGACCCCGTACAGCGCGAAAGCAGGGAGTGCAACCGACCTTCTTTTAATTTCCAGTGACCACGCAGCGACGAAAGCCTGACGGCGATTAGCTTGGATCAACTTGTTGCTTGGCAATAGGCTACACTTTACGGCCGTCGGTAATCCAGTGATTCCAATTCTTAAAAACCTTGCAACTATGCACGTGCTGCTTCTTGTTCTAAATCCCAAATCGTCATATGCATGGACCTTTCCCCAAAACAAGGATAATAAATAAAAACTTTACTTTTCAACTTAGCCTAGCAATATTTTTCAACTATGTGTCATCGGAGGAGGCACTCAGGTTTGCCTTCAAATTCTATCCTCTCGACTCAAAAGGGTTCATTGTGTGGGGAGTAAGTGCAGGGGAAGGAAACGCCTTTTAAAACGGCCCCTTGTTGCTGATTGGAGAGGAAGGATTTAGTGGCAACAAAACGAAACATGGGAACTCTTTCACCCCCACCCCTCATTGGCTGTAAAAGTGAACTGCAATCTGTATTAACCACGATGAGTATGCCTAGACAAGCGGAACAGACCATTGTCTGTGCTTTATTTGAAGACAGCAAAACAAGACAAGTAAGGTTAACTTTATGGCAAACCTTTATTAGTGTCATTTCACCAGTTGCCAATGTAGCCTATATTACTCTGAGAATACAAAGTATCAATTATTCACTTATCAACAGAAGGCAGGAATGTGCACATAAAAAGCATAATAGCATGGATATATTAATACATTTATCAAGGACATCAAAAGGGAGTAAGGCTCTCTGAAGACCATGTCCAACACCCCACACTATGATATTTGCCCTTAATTTCTTCAAATATCTTGATTCTCTTAAAATTTCAGCGAGTCATTGTAGATTTTTTATTTATTTTTAACTACAACCTCCATGTCAGCGAAGAGACATTTACCTCCTGTAAATGTAGCTTTTGAGGTCTCTAAATCCAATATTATCAATGGGGAAACCGGCAGGCTCCCTCCCCTTTGCACAGATTAAAGAGTTTCAGATGTTCCATTCAAACACATTCATACTCAGTCAACACCAGCCATTGGTAGCCTCGTCTCCTGTCAAATCTCTCCCCATCTTCAAATAACACACAGGGCTTGACAGGCTGGAGTTTCATAGGGGAAAGGAGGTTAAATAAATGAAAACACTTCACATTGTGCACACTTCTGTGCTCTCTCACACACCTACCCACTCACACTCTCTCACCATCTCTCCCTGGCCAAGGGCCCAAGTTAAAAAGGCATGAGCTGGTTTTAATTTCCCAACCAACCTTGAGGGAGTTTAAAACCCAAAAAGAAACAGCCTCGTGTCTAATTGAGGAGACAGGAAATCCCAAGATCCTCCCTGTCCCAGAACAGGGGGATTGAACCACTGAACTTGGACCAGACAGCAATGTGTGGTGGGACACCATCCTAGCACCATACACCCGTAGGACTCCTGAACCCACACTGAAGGGCCAGATGCAGGAAATGTACCCAACCTCTGAACTGCATCCACCCTTTCATGAAGCGAACCCATGGAGATACACCAATATACAGTAGAACAGCTTGAACATTCAGAGAATGTTGGCTTCAAATAAACATTTTCTGTTCCCAGTTAGAGAGAGGATGGGTGCCAGAGTGGCAGCAAGTTGCCTGAAGCGGTTTTGAGTTAGCTCAGCTGGTAGCTCTTGATTCCGTCATTAAGTGCAAACACAGTTCTCAGCAATGTACAGAGTGTATGATGTACAGTACATTTAATTATTTTACAAAGCCTGGGCCTTAAGTGTCATAAAAGGAGAAATGAAACAATTATGTATACAGACAGAAGTAAATGACTTATACGTGCCAACATCATTTAGCAGTTGAGGAAATTTCTTCATAATCCGACACTGACTTTGAAATCATGAGGTTCATATTAATGCCAGTAAAAAAAAAAAAAAGAAAGAAAAAGAAGAAACAATCGTCTCTCTGCCCAGTGCTACAATCGCCCATTGTGATTAAGCTGAGCAGGGAAAAGTCTTTGTGATGAAACTGGTTCTGTGTGTGTGTGTGTGTGTGTGTGCAACCAGAGGTTTTTCTTGTGTTTTTTTTGAGAGAGGAAAGAGTAGCCCAGTCTGAACCTTTCTGGGTATGGACTGCGTGTGCGTGTGTGTGTGTGTGTTCACAGTCGCTTCTTGATGAGCTTCTCTAGCCGGCGGATGCGGGAGGACTCCTGCTCAGGGGTGGGGGTGCTGAAGGAGAGGGAGGGGCCACCGTCGGCCCCTGATGGAGGGGTGGGCAGCCTCTGTCTGAAGAGCTCCAGCATGCTGCTCTGCTCACTGCGCTTCAGACCCTACACACACACACGCACACGCACACGCACACGCACACACACACACACAAAATGTTGAAAAATGGTCAGAATCACTCAATCTAAAATATAATCCGTCATGGAGGTTTTCCTCCGTTCCTCCTTAAAATGAGTATGAGAGAGATGAGGGGAAGGGCAGGGGTAGGACAGACTTTTGAGATCCGTCCATTGTCCACCAAGACACAGAAACGGACTCAAACACAGAGCAGGAACACATCCAAGGGAGAAGATGTAATAAAGGAACATCCGTGGCGACAGACCCGGTGAGGAAACTTGAGACATCACACAGGAAACAACAAGACGCAAGAACAGCATTTCACAACACAAGACAGCATGTGGACGGCAAGACAACAAGCTTGAAAGGGAAGGAAGAGGACAACAAGTGAAAACAGGAAACCTCACTCTCTCTCTATAGCCACAACAAAAGTAGACCCAAACCCACCTTCATGTCCAGAATTTTCTGGAAGGTCTCAGGGTTACCGTCAGCCAGGAGCTTGATGTAGTTGTCCACAAACACCACTGAGGGTTCATGTGGGGCCATTACCACCTGTGGAGAGGGAGGGTGAGATGAGTGAGACCCATACATTCACATCTTCATAACCTGGCTCGATATGGGATTTCAGACACACACCCCCAACCCCCTTCCTGTGAACTGTCACGGGACAACCCAGATCTGTAAATGATCCCACATGAGTCTGTACCGTACAACAAAAGAGGGGGGGTTGAGTATATCAGACAGGGTGCAAGTAAAGCTGCAAACAAAGAGCCAACACTGCAGAGCTATATTTAGGACCATCCCCCCTCACCCCCACCCTGCCCCCTCTTCTTTTTACAGTCCAATTACTCCACGCATGAGCGGACGGGAATTAGCTTCACCCGTAATTATTTTCCAGGTATAATGAGAGTCGGGGCTAAAAAATTGGCATTAGCTGAGATCAGAATTTTACAAAAAAAAAAAAAGGCGCAAGCCAAGTCTGTGGAGCAGACTGTTTTTTTTGGGGGGGGGGGGGGGGGGTTCCAAGAGTAGCGAGGGGAAAAATGTGGATCAGATAGCGCTGGGAGCCTGAAGCCTCGACAGACCAACACATGGTTGACAGACACCGCTGAGGGGGAAAAAAAAAGAAGAGTTGGAATTGAACCCCTCCCTCCCAGCCCAAAACATTTCTCCCTCGCCCCATACCAACATCCAACCAAGCCCGGCTCCTTTTCCAGTCCCAGAGAAACAGACAGCCGTAGAGGCCGAAATTGTGTGTGTGTGTGTGTGTGTGTGTGTGTGTGTGTGTGTGCGCGCGTGTGTGCACGTGTGTGTGCGCGTGCGTGGGAGAGAGAGAAAGAAAGAGAACGAGAGGGACAGTGAGAGCTGTGGATTGTCTGGAATTCTCCAGCTTCCTTCCCCTGTGGATGGAGTGATTTACAAAGCAACTGTCCTGGAGCAAGGCCAAGGGAAAGCCTTGAGGGACCTTGTTGTAGTTAGCGAGCTCGTAAAGACAGAGGAAGAAAAGGGGGGGGGAGTAAAACACATTCAGGCTGAATAGAGATGGTGGTGTGTGGAGGGTGTGGGGGTAGCCTTTCCACTCCCACCCCAGAAGAGAGCTTTGGTGGTGGGGAGAGAGGGCTGGGCTGGGCTGGAGAGCGTGGAAAACAGCCACGTCTCATGGGCCTCAAGCTGGCCAAGGAGGGCTGCCTCGGTGAGACAGAAACAAGACTAGCACACACACTCCAGCACCAGGTCTCCACTCCCGCCTGCTCTGGAACCAGAGCGCAGGCTGGGGCTCCGGCAGGCCATGTGAGTGATCCTCATCAGGATATCTGGGCTGATTTATCATGATATGGTACTTCAACTGCCTACATCAAACAGGGCAAAAATGAGGGTGTGCAATGTGCAGTGACCCATTAAATAAAATATTAACAATGTGGTCCACAATATAATTCTTTCTCACACTCAGATTTGGTGAGGAAGCTAAAGCAAATGTGTCACCATGTCGGTAGACCCCAGAAATGCGCTTCATGTAAGTAGGTATGTACTGTATTACCTATGGGCAAAATAGATTAAACATCTAATCAGCTCAGGATCCAATTTATAACCTTACATTCTAAAACTGCTCTTCTTCTCCAAAGCCTTCAAAGGCAATTAACGAGGCAGTGACCTCGAGTTGATAAAAATGACTTATCATAAGGCAGATAAGACCAGCGGTCCTATTTAATAAAGATCATCTTACTATCCGTGTTTAAAAACCTGGATGAAAGAAAACCTGCTGAATCCCACAATCACTTGAACTCTGTCACCGGTATAGAGTTCCACTTCAACTCTGCACCCGTGAATGAAATAGAAAACCATTGTTGAGGCTAGGGTTTGTTAGCGGAGGGAATGCGCTTGATTTCTATGAGTCTCTTTCAGTATCTGCATGTCAGGCCCAAGGTGGAAGCAATTACCTGAGAGAGGGAGAAAAAGAGAGAGAGAGAGAGAGGAAGAGAGAGGCACCTAGGCACCATGCAAAGTCAATGGCAGACAGAACTGTCGGACAGATTAGAACAATCCTTTCTTGGCTTGTATGGCTTTTCTCTCTTCAAGGCCGGTCCTTTGGATAATGGGCGGCAGCCAAAGGGAATGTATGTAAACACATTCAGGGCATTCCCCCCAAGGACTACAGGCCCTGTGTTCCACATGTGGAGCCGTCCATCCATACCCGTCCCAGGTGTCAGCAGCAACCGAGGTGACGACACGGGGGAGGCCACTAAACAGTTGTCCGAAGCCGTTTCAAAGAAATCGGCGGCCATCTTGGTAAGTGTGGCCGATAATGAGCGTGCAAAGCGAGACTGCACAAGGTTACAGCGTGTCTGCTGAGAGGAGTTGCTCGCTTGACACTGGGAATGTGCGTGTCTGAGCATTTGGAGGATCTTAAATGCAGACAGAGTATTACCATACTTTGAAACGGCACATCATTAAGCTAAAAAGTCTGGCGCACAAAGTCACGTGTATCTGGGACTTCACTGGCAAACCGGCATGCAAAGTACTCTGAGAATGATTGTCTTTTTTTTTTAGGTCCATCAGATGCATGACTGATTTTTACTTTGGAAATCAATGTAAATCTGCTAAAGGCATGGCAGAGAGCCACAGCCAGAGAGACAGTTGTGTACTGGAGAGACCAGGGAGAGAGACAGCTGTGTACTGGTAAATGGACTGCACTTATATAGCGCTTTTATCCAAAGCGCTTTACAATGGCCACTCATTCACCCATTCACACACCAATGGCAGCAGCTGGCATGCTAGCCTGCTCATTGGGAGCAATTTGGGGTTCAGTGTCTCGCCCAAGGACACTTTGACATGTGGGATTCGAACCGCCGACCCTACGATCATTGGACGACCCACTCTACCACTGAGCCACAGCCACCCCTGCTCTTGAGAGACCAGGGAGAGACAGTTGTGTACTGGAGAGACCAGGGAGAGAGACAGTTGTGTACTAATCCTGAGAGGCCAGACTGAGCTCTGGTGTCGCATGACCAGAGCAGGTTACAGTCTGACCATTAGACAGATCAAGGCTGCTTTCCAGCCTGATAAGGACAACAACAGGAAACCCCCCTCTAAGAGCCAAACCACTGTCTGGGTCGGGGGCAGAGCGGTGTGTGTGTCTCTGTGTCTGTGTGTGTGTGTGTGTGGGTGGGTGGAACCAAGGGTGGGGGTAAGTGGAGGTCTAGTTGAGATAGGGGCACAAGCCTCAGGGGCTGGGAAGGGTAGTGTGAGTGTGTGTGTGTGTGTGTGTGTGTGTGTGTGTTGAGGGGAGAGAGGCTACAGGGAAGGGTGTTTAGGGTGTGGTAAGCATTAATAAGCACATGCCATTGTTTTCTGACATCTCATAGTGCAACCCTAGAACAAGGCAGAGCAACTAAAGACCGTGCTAATAGAGTATTATCACCAAAAATATTTCTCACAGAATGTGTGTGTGTGTGTGTGTGTGTGTGTCAC
>NC_140234.1:51366680-51436680 GCF_949987555.1 Borostomias antarcticus | reverse complement strand
TGTGTGTGTGTGGACTGAGGTACATACGTGCTGAAGGTATCCATCTCTCCAGTCAGGTTGATCCTCTCCACCAGGGTCTTATCCACCTTCTCCTTGAGCTTCTCTTCCAACTGACATACATACACACACACACACACACACACACACACACACACACACACACACACACACACACACACACACACACACACACACACACACACACACACACACACACACACACACACACACACACACAAACACGCGCAAGTGCACACAACTTGTTAGTGGTTGGTAGTACTCTCTACAGAGTTAATTCTGTATGATATCTGTTTGCAATGTGTGTATGTGCGTGTGTGCATGTGCGCATGTGTGTGTGTGTGTTGGGGGGGGGGGTCAGACCTGTTGCGTGGTGGCCAGGCAATACTCGGCAGTACTGAGGATGCTACAGATGAGACACAGCTCCTCCACGGTGAACTTGGCGACCTCCGACCCCTCCTTCTCCTTCAGAAGACTGCTGATAGTCAGACCCCCACTGTTACTGCTGGTCCTGGAGCACAGGCAGAGGGGGGGAGGGAGAGAGGAGATGCAGGGTAAAAAAAGGCTGTAACTTAAGCCCAATGCTATTTAACATATATATTAATAAATTGGCCACTGAGTTGGGCCAATCTGCAGCACCTCGTCTTATTCTTTATGACACAGAAATCAAACTCCTGTACTCTATGTAGATGACCTGGTCCTGCTGTCAACCACTCTCCAAGGGCTAGAGCAGAACCTGAACCTGCTAGAACAGCTCTGCCAGACCTGGGCCCTGGCACTAAGACCGGAGCAGACCAGAACCAGGATCTTCCAGAAAAGATCCAAATCTCACGGAAAATACATCAAATCTCACACTAGGAAATAATTCCATAGAATAGTCCACACAATACAATTATTTAGTCCTGAAATTAAGTTCCACAGGAAATTTTAATCTTGTAGTGAATGAACTGAAAGTGAAAGCACACAGGGCATTTTATGCCATAAAATGACAGATTTAGATTGAAATCTTACACCAAATTAGAATTTGGCTTAAACTATTTGAATCAGTAACTGAGCCAATTGCCCTCTATGGCAGAAAAGTGTGGGGTCCACTTGCAAATCAAAACTTGGGACAAACATCCAATTGAACAGCAAACAATGCATGCAGGGCAGTAGTAGGTCAATATCCATTATTAATCAAAACTCAAAAAGAGGACAAACAAATTTTAGAACTATTTAAAAACCAGTGACCCTCATTCATACCATTACAAAGCCCTGAAATGCCAAGAGTTGAGCAAAGAAAAGAGCCCCCCCTGGTCTTGATGCTTAGTCCACTCAGCAACATAAGCAGCCCACAGCCTCAAGACCAGTAATACTGTACATTGATACAAAATCAATTAGTCAACCAAATTATAACATATCAAAAGCAAAATTACATCACCTACTGTATTGAGACAGCCAAACACAAACACAAAGCAAAATGCAGTGCTACAGTATGTGCCCCTAAATAGACAGTACACCCTGGCAGATTACCTGACCAGGGTAACCAATACAAAATTAAGAACCACCTTGACAAAGTACAGACTCAGTGAGTACAGCCTGGCCATTGAAACTGGTCGCCACCGAAAATCATGGCTGCCTGTGGAAGAAAGGTTGTGTCAACACTGCTCTCTGAGGGAGGTGGAGACAGAGCTGCACTTTACAACCAAATGTGAAAAATATATATTTTTAAAACATTATAAAAATCTACTTTCCTAAATTTAATCGGTTCTGCCCAATTTTCAACGAACAACGAAAAATGTAAACTACTCTTTGGAGTGCTCTACACTTGTAGCACAGTTCATTGCTGCCTGCCACAATCTGAGGGACAGTAAGTGATGGAACACAACCACAACACCACAGGCTACACACGATTATATACTCATGTTAAATAAATTAAAAAAATATATATAACATGTAATATATACACATATACACATATGCGCACACACATGCGCACACACACACACACACACACAGGCACACGCACACACGCGCACACACACACACACGTGCACACACACACGCACACACGCACACACACACACACACACACACAAATACTGTACATCTCAGGGTTTTTCCTGCATAGAGGATTTTTTGGCACCCCTCAAAGAGATTTTAGCGGGGGCCAAAGGAAAATCACCAGTGCCAAAATGCAAAAAATTGAGAATAAAAATAGCAGTTCAAATCCTCTCCAAATGTGTTTGATAGCTTGTTTCAAGTGCAGCCCATCCCTCTTTCTTGCATTGTCCACGGTTTGGATCACTAGTAATCGAGATAATTAATAGACAGGTTATCAGTATCTTAAACATTTTGGCTTCATATCAATTTTGTGTCATGTCAGGATATTTCCTTCCTTGTGAAAAGTGAGTTCAGTCAGACAGTGAAGAATATAGGCTTATACATGTTGGTGCAGTAGGCTACTCGGCATAAAACCGAGGTTTCCCCCCAAAATTGGACACGCATCACCCCCCAAAGACCCATTCTGAGCCAGGAAAAACCCTGCATCTGTTACTGTGTTAATGTTCATTTACTTAGAATTGATTATCCATGCCTGTGTCTCATCATGCCTGGATTATTGTAATTCTCTTTTTACTTGCCTCAGCAAAGCATCCTTTCATCACCCTCAGGTCCAGTAGAACTTCGCATATTACTCCTGTCCTGGCTTCCTTGCAGTGGCTTCCAGTCAATTTTAGGATCCAGTTCAAGGTTCTTGTAATTACGTATAGAGCCCTACGTGGTCAGGCACCTGTATATCTGTCTGACCTGCTCCATGCTCCCAGCAGGTCACTGAGGTCTGCTGACCAAGCTCTGTTGGTTGTCCCTCTCACCAGGCTTAAGACCAGAGGTGACAGAGCCTTTGAGTCTGGCACCCACACTGTGGAATGCTCTTCCTCAGGACTTGAGAGCTGCATCCTCTGTGGACAAAGAAGCAGCTAACAACACTTCTGTTTAGACAGCCGTTTGCCGAATCTATTTGCCCGTACAGGTATGTCTATGACTCTGATCCTGTTTCCTGTGTTTTAATTTGATTGATTCTTTGTATGCATTTTAACCTGCAGCACTTTCGGAGTCCTCTCTGTGAGAAGTGCTACTTACTTACTTACTTACTATTACTGTGCAAATCTTTAATGTTAATTACTATTATTTATTGTTATTTCATTTTTTGGCAATTTACATCAATTTTAATGTGTCAAAAGCTTTGGCAACACAGATGAATGATTTGTAATGCCAAATTGTTCGAACATAGTTCTGTATCTTTCTAAGATACTCAATTATCGGGGCAGGCGTGTCATTTTTAGACTGTGATATAGTGCTACCATATTGAACATTGATACATTATTTGTATTTGTGTTGATTTTTTATCCATCTTTTATCGCGTTCTATCTTATTTGCCTGCTTTTTGTTTATTTTATGTCTATTTTATATTTATTTTTATGTGAAGCATTCCGTGCATGTGGATTTTGTTGTAAAGCACGTCGAGCTGCATTTATTTGTATGAAAGGTGTTATAAAAATAAAGTTGCATTAGTTTTTATTAGTTATTGCTATTATTAATAATAATAAAGAGAAATGATTTAATTTAATTGAACAAGACAGAATGAGAGGTAGAGACAATAAGAGGGGGAAAGAGAGAATAAGAAAGTGAATGAGAGGGAGAGAGAAAGAAAGGGAAAGAGAGAATGAGAGATGGGGAGAGAGAAAAAAAAAAGATGAGGGAGAGAAAGGGAGAATGAGAGGGAGAGAGAAAGAGAGAGAGAGAATAAGAGGGAGAGAAAGAGAGAGAATGAAAGGGGAAAAGAGGGAAAGAGTGTGTGTCATGAGTTATTGGAACTCTGAGAGGACAGAGGGAAGCAGCTCTGAGTGTCGATGAAAGAAACGTGATGATGGATTATTTCAGGTATTACCAAGCCGCAACCACAGGAGGGCAAACCACAGCAACGGGGATAAAGCCAATGCTGCCCTCATTAATAAATGCCACAACCGAGACTTCTGGGAAAACCACTACATAGCTCTAACCCTAGAAGGGCCCCCTTTAAAACTCCCAAAGACAATATGCCCACAAGAGGAGTGTGGTCTGTTTCTATTTGTGTGCGAGCGTGTGTCTGTGTGCGGTTGAGTACGTGTGTGAGTGTGTGTGTGTGTCCATGTGCATACGTATGAGCTTGTGCATGCGTGTGCGACAACATGTGCATATGTGTGTGCGTTTGCCACAGTGAATCTAGCCTTCTAATGTGGCCGGTGAGTCAAAGCTGTTCTGGCTCGTGGCTTATTAGGCAGCACCACTGCATAAACATCCCCAGAACCACATGACATGTCAGGCCCGCGGATCAAACACTGGAACCACTAGAGACATCAACAACTATCAAACAAATCCCCCCCCCCAGAGACCAATCACGCTTCTGAGGGAATAAAGCAGTCGAAACCATGACAGGCTCATTCATCAAAGTGAACTGCAGTGAATACGGTCGCGTTCTGCGTGTCATCGTTTTGAGGCTGACAAATGTTTTGGACAGATCTGTCAAAAGCCTAGTTTCTGTTTCAGACCGTACCGCAGTTTAGAATGTTGTTTTTGTTTAAATCAACAATGTTTCTCTGGGTTGTCCTAGTATCGAGCGACTATTTGTTGTTGTGAGCCTGTTCGTGAAAAGCTTGGGGTCTGCTTGAATGAGAATCACACGCACAGCGGTTTTCCTAAACTAGGATTAATGAGAGATGCTATCCATCTCTGGTCTCGGCTCCAGCCTCCGTCAAAGTTTTTCGCCACGTGTCTTTTTTTTCTCGTCTTCCTCCCCCGAGCGTGTGGGAATCAACCGTATGCTTTGGCGACTTCTGTTAATCACTCACTCACTTGGGCAGGTTACCAGAGAGGATCTTCCAGGCGTATTCCCTCAGGTACTTCTGGAAGATGGTGGAGAGGGCGATCATGGGCTCGCCGGTGCTGAGCTGGGAACACTGCACCATGCACTTCTTGTAGTAGACGAAGAGGTCTGCGCAGCTGGGCAGCACGGCCCCGCCCTCCTCTGTCCCCGCCTTGGGGGGGCCCTGCGCCCGGAAGTCCGCCACGAAGCGGTCGATCAGCTCGCCCAGGTTCCTGGCGACGGGGAGAGGTGACGCACGCACACACACACGCACGTTAAATGGTGATAATAAAAAACATCAAAATCACCACACTCAGCAAGTTTACTCGTGATTGGACTCTTTCCCACCAGCCTCTGAGAACCCCCACATGTGACTGGTGCAATGTGGGGCCAGTCCTCTCCAGTGTCCTTTAAGGCTAATGTCGGCTTCGTTTGCCTGCACAATGTTCCTATGAAAGTGAGCCAGAAAAAAAAAAAACTCTTTAACAACCAAGTCCCGATTCACTCCTGTTCTGTTCCACTGGGTAGAGACCTTCTGAAGAAAAGCCTGTCTAAAGCCTGTTGTAGTCTGGGCTTGGTGAGAAAGCAGGCCGTAGCCAGAGAGAATGGGTCACGTTGGTCTCCCAGCCAGACTAAAGCTCAACGCTCCAGAGATCGAAGACCTAGGGGCTCCGGGGAGAGAGGCCAGCCCCCAGAACAGTGCTCTGTTCCTGGGAGAGACCCCCGGGGGTGGAGGGGGAAGAGGGTGACAGAAGGGGAACATAGAGAGAGAGAGGCTGGTTGAGAGACGGAGGGAAGCTGGGAGAGAGAGACAAGAGGAAAGTGAAACAGGCATGGGGGAAAGACGCAGGAAAGGAGACAAAGCGCGTGTGTGTGTGTGAGAGAGAGAGAGAGAGAGAGAGAGAGAGAGAGAGAGAGAGAGAGAGAGTGAGATCTGCTGTGGCTGCACTTTTCGATCCCTCTCTCAGCTTTTGTGGTCGTGTGGCTAATGGGAAACATTTCTGGCTCAGCGGAGAGACACAGAAACAAGAAAGAGACAGAGAGAGAGAAAGAGAGGGATGTTTGATAGGGGGGAATGGAAAAGAGATGTTGGTGCCAGCTCTACACAAGCGAACACACCCACTTTTGAGTCTACGCGACACTGTGTGTGTGTGTGTGTGTGTGTGTGTGTGTGTGTGTGTGTGTGACTTACTTATCCTGAGATTCTATGTAGACATAGAGGTGAGACTCGAAGCACTTGGACACGATGCCATGGAAGGGGTTCTCAGGCGCCTTGGGCTTCTTTGTCTAGGCAGAGAAGTGAATGTTAACGATCAAACAACAGTGGCTGTGACTCAATCTCTTGACCTAGCTTGACCTCTTTACTACAGACTCTGCACCGACGCTGAATAAAAACGGTATCTTTATCTACATAGTAGAATCTGGTTTATTCATTCATCATAATATGCACATGATAAGAGTAGCATGTACAATGAAATGCCCAGCTGCGCCCAACGCGGGGTTCAAACCGACAACCCTGAGATCAAGAGTATCAAGCTCTACCAACTGAGCTAACTGGGCAGCTATAACTACAGGTCAACAGTTCTTCTATTAAAAAAATTAAATTAAATTAAATTTCAAAAAATACACCCATATTGACCTAATAAAGGGAATTCCTTTCCACTAACATGTTGTGAGACAGGATCAGTGATCTCTTATGGTTAAATGTGTGTCCCTGGTTCCTGAGGTCAAAGGACATCTATCTCGAGGACATCTGCACCAGGAGATGCAAGACCAAGGCCAATAGAATCCTGAAGGACCCCAGCCACCCAGGCAACGCACTGTCCTCCCCGCTACGCCCAGGGACAACGTACCGCCCACACGGCCACCGCTATGCCCAGGGACAACGTACCGCCCACACGGCCACCGCTATGCCCAGGGACAACGTACCGCCCACACGGCCACCGCTATGCCCAGGGACAACGTACCGCCCACACGGCCATCGCTATGCCCAGGGACAACGTACCGCCCACACGGCCACCGCTATGCCCAGGGACAAAGTACCGCCCACACGGCCATCGCTATGCCCAGGGACAACGTACCGCCCACACGGCCACCGCTATGCCCAGGGACAACGTACCGCCCACACGGCCACCGCTATGCCCAGGGACAACGTACCGCCCACACGGCCACCGCTATGCCCAGGGACAACGTACCGCCCACACGGCCACCGCTATGCCCAGGGACAACGTACCACCCACACGGCCACCATGGACAGACTCAGGAAGAGCTTCTTCCCTCAGGACACCCAGCACCTAGCTAGTGTATAGTGTCCCTATATCTAGTGTATATAGTGTCAGAATATCTAGTATATAATATCTAGTATATAATATAGCCATATACTGTATGTACATATCACACACATGCCTTATCTGTACAGACAATATATCCCATCCCCTGGATTTATTTATATTTATAGAATGTACATAATCCATCCATGTCGGTACCTTTATTTGTTTAGATTCCTATAGCTTTGTGTAATTTATTAACTGTGTATTTGTAATTATTTGTAATTACGCCACGGAGCCAGCAGCAACATTTCAATGTATATTGTACACTGTACTTTTACACGTGACAAATAAATGGGAGTCAAAGCTGGAACCAGGTCAGAGGGTCATTTAGCGGAGGCCTCACCCTGTCCAGATCCTCCTCCTTCTCCGAGCCCACGTCCTCTCCCGTCTCGTCCTCATGGAACGGGTTGGTGGAGTCCAGAGGCGTGTCTGGCTTCTTCTGCTGAACACACACATGCACACCAGTTTTAGGACAGTCATTATGGCCCTTCTTCCTTTGCTCAGTTGCCTCCTCCCTTCAGGATATTCAGCTGTTCTAGATCCAGGATTACCTGGAGGGAACGGGGCAGGGAGACAGTGACTACGTCCCAATGGTCCATGCCTGACATGCTTATTGGGAATCTGGGGCTTTGGGGGAGTTGAAGAGACATTATGCTCCAGAAAAGCACTTTGTGTCCACAGCTGATACGACACACAGACACCCAGGGTAGGGACACCATGACCTGGATTGACCCGGCCCAGTCTGACACGACAGGCTCACAACCGGCCAACAGTGTTTGTTTGTGTGTGTGTGTGTGTGTGTGTGTGTGTGTGTGTGTGTGTGTGTGTGTGTGTTTGTGTGTGTGTGTGTGTGTGTGTGTGTGTGTGTGTGCGTGTCTCACCCCAGGTCCGTCAGTCAGTGTACATCCAGAGAAGCGTTTGGCCAGCAGGCCTTCAAAGTTTGTCGTCCTCTGGATGGCAAACAGTAGCAGCTTGACCTCAATCTCCTTGGCCCGCGTACGCATCACTTTGGCCAGCTCGATCCTGAGGAACACACAAGCTGAGGATCAGGCAAACAAACGTGCACACGCATGCACGCACGCATGCACACACACCGACCAATCATCTTGAGAGGTGTTAATACGAGGAACAAAGTGAAATCCAATCACTGCCATGCCAGGTAAGGTTGGTGCCAGTTTGGTTGTGTTCCCATATCAAAACTTTCCATCATACCTTCTACAATAATGTGTGTGTGTGTGTGTGTGTTTCTATGTCTTAATGAGACTGTGTTTGTGTGTACCTGGTGATGTGACAGAACTCCACAGCGATGCGTTCGGTCATACACCACTCCTCTGGGAACATGCGTCCATATTTCTCCTCGTAGTCCACCAGCTGGCGCTTGATCCAGGCGTAGCGCCGGTCGATCTTATCCAGCCACGCCACCTGAGGGGGGCAGGCAAACACAGACAGATGGAGTCTAAGTTCACACACAAAAACAAACAGTTTACAGGCTCAAATCACATTATGGGGCCGGGCAGTGGGCACATCATGGCCGGCAGTACCTCCTCTGGTCAGAGGTACTCACATCCTGGTTCTCCTGGAACAGCACCAGGTACTCAGAGAGGTGCTGTCTGATGAACTTCTTGATGATCTCCTGTTTGATCCGCAGGTCCAGGACGTTAGCCACCAGACAGGCATCCCTCAGGACGTTACTGGGACCCCCGGTTCTCTATGGAGAGATGGACCAAGCAGACACAGCGGATACAACAGGTCAATGATACTAATAGATATAATATATATATATTATATCTATATTATATATATATATATACACACATATATACAAAAACACACACACACATATATATATATATATATATATATATATATATATATATAATATATATACATACATACATATTCCTTTATATATTCTATATTATTATATTATATATATGATATCTATTAGTATCATTAGTAACATAGATATAATATATATAATAATAATATATAATATATAAAATATAATATATATATAAATATATCTTATATTATGTTATATTAGATATATATATATATATACACTGTACCATGAACATGTATATATATGCAATTGGATAACACACAGACAAACGAGCAGCACACATGAATCATGTGATTGTTTGCTACCTTTGAGCCCTGCGAGGGGAAGGTCTCCTCGAAGTCCGCCAGGATCTGGGTACCCAGCTCACTCTGGGCCGCCTTCACTCTGAGGTGAACAATGAAGCATTGAGAAAATGTTGAAAAGCCTAAAGAGAAAACGTTGCAGTGTTTGTGAACATTGGAGGTGAAGTTAGGGCCCAGTTCTGGATTACATTAGTTAGTAGAAAAACAAATGAGGTGTTTACTGACAATGCTATGACCTGACCTGGACCAAAGTAGGTCAGGAGGACTCAGGACATTGACACTGTGTGACAGACTTCCTCTACTGGACCAGGGGAGAAAACTCCCAGTGTGTGACAGACTTCCTCTACTGGACCAGGGGAGAAAACTACCACTGTGTGACAGACTTCCTCTACTAGACCAGGGGAGAAAACTCCCAGTGTGTGAGCCCAGGTGAGGGTCAGTATCTGGGGTTTGCCCAGCCCCTGGAGCATGAGTGCCCTCGCAGGCCATTCTGAAGCAAAATAACATTCCAGAGAAAACAAGAGGGAGGACACAAATAAACAGACTCACATGGATACAAACACAACAGGCGGACGGACACCCCTGCCAGACTCTGCAGGATGGTGCCCTGACCCCTGACCCCTGACCAACCATCTGTCTGTGCTCTGTCCATGGATGTATTATATAAACTGGATACAGCCACTCCATTCACTGGCCGCTATCAACAATGAAGCCCTATTGAACCGCGCCATCTTGGCAAAATTTGTAGTCATTTGACTATTTCCGGTTACTTTTGACTTGCGCAGTTGAGCTTCTCTGGCCGACGCGCGTCCACGAAAAAGTTCACATTTCTTAAGGGTATTAAGGTATTAAGGGCTTAATACATACAACAAACTGATCAGGCTAATCATTTTTTTAATGAAAATGACCACAAGACAACCTCCTGTGCATAGTTGAAATGGTAGTGGGATACGGTGATAAACTGGAGTGATCATTTGACAGCAATTATTAGCCTTTTCCAGGAATGGACAGAAATGGGATATTTTTAGAATAACAGGAATTTATTCACATACAATGTAAAGGAGTTGATGTGTAGCATGAAGATGAAACGATACACTGAGTTTGGGTGTTTTCAGTCAACGTTGGCGTTGACCGCTTCCAGCTATCGAATGGCCGACTGGTGTAAGATGGATAGCCTAACGTTAGAGAGATAAATGTAGGCTATGGTTATGTTAATAAAGCTAACAATGATGTTGTAACATGCATGCAGCACTGCCGATCTGATCTGAACGATTGATTCATTATTACCATGGATCGGTATTGGGATTGATCAAGGGCGAGTGTGAAATAGCAGCCACGAACTCAGCGGGTTTTCCGAGATGCGGTAGCCGCGGCCAGAGCTCCTGCTGGCGGGGAGTGAAGCTCTTCAACTCGCCTGTCACTGGCTCCCTGGAGGAATTTAGCCTGGCTGCAATAACGTTATCGCGAACGGAATGAATACCATCTACTAGCAAACAAAACATGTTCAATTATATTTAACTTGTTAAAACTAAGATGCCAGGATCAAAAAATAATTTCTCCAATTGATATATTTGACAAAAACAGGTTAATATGCAAGCCGGTTTTCATTGCTAAATCAAAGCGGGGAGAGCCGGGAACGTGCGTGGACGCGCGTCGGCCAGAGAAGCTCAACTGCGCAAGTCAAAAGTAACCGGAAATAGCCAAGTGACTACAAATCTAGCCAAGATGGCGCGGTTCAATAGGCCTTCACTTTAGATTTCGAATCCTGGGGGCTTGGCTCTGTCCATTTCTCCAACCTCTGGCCGTCTGTCAGTTTCTTAGCCTTTCTGCCCTTCCATCTCTCCTCCTCATCGTCTGCCTCAATCCTGACTGTTTACCTCTCCAACTGTCTCTCCCATTGTCCCTCTCTCTCCGTCTCTCTCTCTTTCCTTCTTCTAGTCTGTTTCTTCAGGAGACTCAGTCCTGCCATACAGCTGTTGTTTCATTTCTGCCACACCTTACCGTCAAAACATCCCAGTGCACATTCCACCGGTCCCTGGGCTTCAACTCAAAACATGACGCTAGCCTGTGTCTATTGTATTATTATTTGTTATTGAGGAATAACTCAAACAGGGCCAGAAACTATTATGGGCCAGCCTAAACAAAGACATTTTTGGTGTGTGTGCAGTGTGTGTGTGTGTGTGTGTGTGTGTGTGTGTGTATGAGTTATTAAATAGTTTGTGTTTGCAGTGTGTGCGTGTGTGTACTTGAATAGTGCGTTTGTGTGTGCAGTGTGTGCGTGGGTATCTCCTGTCTCAACATATTCTCAGACAAAACTGCATTTCACTTGGGAGGCATTGCCCTTTAGTAATGGTCAAGAGACCGCGCGCACGCACACATGCGCACACACGCATACTCTCTCTCAAGATAACCATAAAGGTTTGGGGGAACAGTCATAAAACCACACTAATTTTCCCCTCACACACCCTCCCCCATGACTTTATCAAACAATCCAAGCAAAACAGATCCGCGCTGACGGAGACGGGGCCAGGGAGTGCGTGGGCTGAACACAGACTTCACTCACTGACCCGACTCTACACAGGGTCTGGCCTGGTCTGGCCTGGCGCTCAACACACCCACAGATCTGTTCCTGTTGTCGGGGAGAGACATGAAGAACGGACAGAAGGCCTACCCTTTCAATCACATACACACATGGGCGCGCGCGCACACACACACACACACACACACACACACACACAATGCTGGAGGAGTGCAGTCTCTGTGCTCCCTAAGTGGAAAAATGCAGGAATAAAGAGGCCCTATTCTGTGTTTCCTTCCTGTGGATGTGTGTCGGCCAGTGTGTGTGTGCATGTGTGCGTGTGTGTGTGTGTGTGTGTGTGTGTCTGTCAGTGTGTGTGTGTGTGTGTTGCGTGCGTGTGAATACTTCTGTTTTGGCATCAGTCCACCACCTCCACCGATAAATAAACTTCACAGAGAAATCCAGCTAAACACAAGGCAATGCTGTCCATGGTTGTATTCTGAATTTGTGCTCCTGTCAGTTCTGTGATACTGCTGCAGTGTGTGTGTGTGTGTGTGTGTGTGTGTATATAACCATGGATATTCACCTCTCGGAGAGTTGTCTGATCTGTGGGATGCCCATGTATTTCTGAAAGTGTTCAAGCACATTGACCACTCCTTGTAGCAGGTTAGCCACCTCTCCGTACTGCCTCTTCCTGGTCATGGCCCTGAAACACACACACACACACACACACACACACACACACATGGTCAGTCTGCAGCAGTGCGGGTCCATCAGTGTATGGGGTCTAGTCTGGACTGTGCCCATAGGTGCCGCTATAACCAGGACACCCACTCCAGAGAGTCCACGCCCCCGGCCAGCATGTGCAGGTGGTTGAGGGTGGTGATGGAGGTGGTCAGGTGACGCTTAGCGTGGTCCAGCTGCTTGATGTCTCTGGTTATCTCCTTAACCTGAGATGAGAGAGAGATAATAATTATAATTACCATTTATTACAGCATTTCTTATTTATATACATTTGTATGAGTACAATCTTGTTATCGTCATTGTTTGTTTGTTTGTTATTTAATTAGCTCTATGTTTTTGCAATATTTACGTGTATTACGAGTATTTCCTGCCAATAAAGCTTATTTAATTGAATTCAGAGAGGGAGAGGGAGAGAGAGAGAGAGAGAGAGAGAGAGGGTGGGGGGGGGGGGGGTGATGTGAGGAGTGATTGCTCAAACATACCCGTTGAGGGAGGGGTCTCCGTCTCTATTGTTCCCCTCTCCCTCCCTCTTTACTGTACCCACCCAGCCCAGTGGCCTTCCTGTGACCGCCCCCTCCCCTGTCACGCGCACACAGACCATATGGCAGGAGCATTACCTTCACTTAAAATAACACTCCCTACATATAGGATATACGAGTCCTCACATGGCTGCATTGCCATTCCAGACAGCGCCAAGCTATGGACTTGACAGACAAAATGGTTGCTCTAGTGGTTGTGGTTGGGGAAGTGGTGTAAGCCTTTTTGTCAGTGAGCCCCAATATTGTGTGTTGAGGTGGTCTCCCAAGGATCCGATACAGGTAAGAACGGTGGTTGGTTGATTGGTTGGTTGAGTTGTGTGTTGGTTGGTTGGGTTGTGTGTGTGTGTGTGTGTGTGTGTGTGTGTGTGTGTTGGTTGGTAGGTAGGTAGGTTAGTTGGTAGGTAGGTAGGTTAGTTGGTTAATTGGTTGTGAGTTGGTTAGTTGGTTAATTGGTTGTGTGTTGGTTGGTTAGTTAATTGGCTGTGTTGGTTGGTTAGTTGGCTTGGTTGCGTGTTGATTGACTGGTTAATTGGTTATGTGTTGGTTGGTTAGGTTGTGTGTTGGTTAGTTGATTGGTTGGTTGGGTTGTGTGTTGGTTGGTTGGTTGGTTCGATGGTTGGTTGGTTGGCTGGCTGTATGTTGGATGGTTGGGTTGTGTGTTGTTTGTTTGGTTAGTTGGCTGTGGGTTGGTTGGTTGGATTGTGTGTTTGGTTAGTTGGTTAGTTGGCTGTGTGTTGGTTGGTTGTGTAGTGTGTTGGTTAGTTGCTTAGATGGCTGTGTGTTGGTTGGTTGGCTAGTTAGCTGTGTGCTGGTTGGTTTGGTTGTGTGTTGGTTGGTTAGTTGGTTAGTTGGCTGTGTGTTGGTTGGTTAGGTTGTGTGTTGGTTGGTTGGTTTTGTGTTGGTTTGTTGAGTTGTGTGTTGGTTGGTTGGTTAGTTGGCTGTGTGTTGGTTGGTTGGTTTTGTGTTGGTTGATTGAGTTGTGTGTTGGTTGGTTGGGTTGTGTGCTGGTTGATTGGTTGAATGGTTGGTTGGTTGGTTTTGTGTTTGTTGGTTGGGTTGTGTATTGATTGCCTGTGTTAACTCACCATTTGCTCAGACTTCTCAGCCTTGTCCTTGATGTCTTTGATTTTGCCAAAGAGCTGCTGGATAGCGACCTGGGCCTCCTCCAGAGCCTGGCATGCAGCGAGAGGGACAGGAGGAGGACAATTAGATTTTTGAAATCAGTTCATGTTCACCATCTTGCAAATATCTCTCTACAAATGCACTTGTCCAAAAAGGATTAAAATGCAGGCCTGTAACTTTCCTACGGTCATCAGTTAAGGCTAGGCCTATATCATAAAACAAATGTGGCCATTTGGTCTCATAATACTCTCCACCCTCCTAGGTTGTACTACTTCATAGTCAGCCTCTCTACGTGCCTCAGCAGGGGAATGGCATGATGAAGCTTAAGGAGCGAGTTTCCCACAGTTTACTCTTACATTCCAGTAAGGAAGAACTTCTCTTGGTTGCCAGGGACGGCGTGAGGGACTATCCTGGTCGTAGCTGGTCCTAGGTCCATGCCAGGGGCCGGTTATTAGGCCTAAGCCAGGTTAAATACAAAATCACTAACGGACTGACTGATTGACAGGCTAGTTGGAAACCAGATGAACACTTCAGGGTTTATATGTACAACATTATGCTTCTGAAAGCTTCTGACATTCAGAACAGGAGGAGACCCCAGCTCATGGCAGCTTGACCAAAACAGTGAGGTGTGAATATTCCTATAGGCTAGCAAGATATACCAGCTAAGGATTTGTCTATTCAAAACATATAGCAAAACATATGTTGCATCCTGAGCGAGGTCTAGTAGCAGCCAACATCCTGGTTAAAGAGGACCCTCTAGTCTGCCCAGCCCAAGTTGGAACAGGGTGTTGAATATCAACTTGAACAAAGAGCTTCAATATGACAGGAGATCAGAGTGATGCTTTTCACATTGTTGTATAGTTTAATTGCTATCTAATGTTTCCCTTTAGGGCCGGGCAGCTGGGCTTTGATGGTCTGAGTTGGGCTTTGCCTGCGCCATCCGATGCCAGTCGTAATTGGGGAGGTTTCATGCCTGGCCCAAATGCTATGGCAGTGTTGGAGACGACGTTGGCTCCCCTCTCTCCCTCTCTTTCACACACACATGGAATGCTAACAGCCGGCACCAGCTGCCCAAGGAATTTACCACTTTTACAAGCCTCAAGTGGACGGCCATGCTAACACAGTAACACACACACACACACACACACACACACACACACACACACATGCACACACGCACACACACGCACACACACACGCAGGCAGAAACACACACACACATACACACACGCAGGCAGAAACACACACACATACACACACACACACACACACACACACAGATAAGACATGAAAATAAACGCACACAGACACACCCTGGCAGAAACATAAGCATGCATGCACACACGCACACGCACGCGCACGCAGACACACACACGCACGCGCGCGCACGCACACACACACACACACACACACACACAATGTTGACAGTGGTGGATTCCTTTTTCCTTTCAAGGAAGAGTCTTGCGTCTTAAGGGTCATAGACCAACACTCAAGGTCAACAGGACACTAGCCTGCAGAGGGTGTGGTGTGCACTTGAACAAGACAGCAGCCCATTTTACCTGGTAACTACAACCGGATGAGTCAACAGGGGTCAAGATGAATGGAAAAAGATAAAAGATGGGGGTAAAAATGTGGGGTATCCCTTTAAACCAGAAGAGACAGGAGCTTTGCTCTAGATTCCAATGCACTGGGCCATACAGGACTAAGGCTTCAGGGTCACCAACCCTATTACTGCTGCAGATTCTTCTTACACCACAAGAACGTCAGGAGCATCTCATTTAAAAATTGTTGACCAAAAAAGCCAGGGAAGGGAATCTGACCATGGGACCATGTTTGTGGTCACAAGCTTATGTGGGCATTACATCAAGGAAGCTAGAAAGGGAGTTGGTCCTGGATGTTGCGTTTGGAATCATCCATCTTCATGGCTTCCAAACGCAACACCCAGGACCAACTCCCTTTCTAGCTTTCTTGATGTAATCACATTAGGTGATTGGATATGGAAAGCTACAGATTATACCCCGGCCTAACTCAACTGCTTAAAGCAATCTGCCTCTCTTAGATCGGCCACTGCATCCTTGAAGAGAGGAAGGAAGGCTGGTTGTGGCTAGATGGGGTACAGCTACAACCTATATAGAAGGCTAGTTCCCATAAATGCAGAGACCGGTCAAACCCTAACCCCAACCCTAAACCCCAACCCTAACCTTAACCCAACCCAATACCTAAGCCTAACCTTAACCCTAAACCTAACCCTTAATCCTTACCTTAAGCCTAACCTTAATTTAACCCTAGCCTTAACACTAAATGGCCCCTGCGTTTATAGGAACTAGCCCTCACCGTTCTTATACACCGTCCGTAGCTGTATCCCTTCTAGCCATGACCAGGTAGGCTGTCTTCTCCTCGCATTCAAACAGGGCCCTGGAGACAAGACGAGGAGCTATAGCAAACAAACTACCTTCAATCAGGCCGCCCAAAACAACCCCAGGCCTAGCCAAACGATCAAAGACGGCAAACATCAGAGCCTGAGGATCCAGACTGAGAAGCGGGTTCTTCTGGTTGAGTCTGGCCTCCCTTCTAATCCTCATTTCCTGTATTTAACCTCGCCGGGGACAGGAGGAAGCGGGAGAGACCGACTGCTCATGGCTCAGATCACTCTCTCTCTCAGATCACTATCTCTCTCAGATCACCATCTCTCTCAGATCACTATCTCTCTCTGATCACTATCTCTCTCAGATCACTATCTCTCTCAGATCACCATCTCTCTCAGATCACTCTCTCTCTCAGATCACTCTCTCTGTCAGATCACTATCTCTCTGAGATCACTATCACTCTGAGATCACTATCTCTCTCTCTGATCACTCTCTCTCTCAGATCACTCTCTCTCTCAGATCACCATCTCTCTCAGATCACCATCTCTCAGATCACTCTCTCTCTGATCACTATCTCTCTCTCAGATCACTCTCTCTCTCAGATCACTATCTCTCTCAGATCACCATCTCTCTCAGATCACTCTCTCTCTCAGATCACTCTCTCTCTCAGATCACTCTCTCTCTCAGATCACTATCTCTCTCAGATCACTATCTCTCTCAGATCACTATCTCTCTAAGATCACTATCTCTCTCTCAGATCACTCTCTCTCTCAGATCACTCTCTCTCTCAGATCACTCTCTCTCTCAGATCACTCTCTCTGTCAGATCACTATCTCTCTCTCAGATCACTATCTCTCTCAGATCACTATCTCTCTCAGATCACTATCTCTCTCAGATCACCATCTCTCTCAGATCACTATCTCTCTCTGATCACCATCTCTCTCAGATCACTCTCTCTCAGATCACTATCTCTCTAAGATCACTATCTCTCTCAGATCACTATCTCTCTCAGATCACTCTCTCTCTCAGATCACTATCTCTCTCAGATCACTATCTCTCTCTCAGATCACCATCTCTCTCAGATCACTATCTCTCTCAGATCACCATCTCTCTCAGATCACTATCTCTCTCTCTGATTACTATCTCTCTCAGATCACCATCTCTCTCTCAGATCACCATCTCTCTCTCAGATCACTATCTCTCTCAGATCACCATCTCTCTCAGATCACTCTCTCTCTCTCAGATCACTATCTCTCTCAGATCACCATCTCTCTCAGATCATTCTCTCAGATCACTATCTCTCTCAGATCACTATCTCTCTCAGATCACTATCTCTCTCAGATCACTATCTCTCTCTCAGATCACCATCTCTCTCTCAGATCACTATCTCTCTCAGATCACTATCTCTCTCTCAGATCACTATCTCTCTCAGATCACCATCTCTCTCAGATCACTCTCTCTCTCTGATCACTATATCTCTCTCTGATCATTATCTCTCTAAGATCACTATCTCTCTCAGATCACTCTCTCTCTCTCAGATCACTATCTCTCTCAGATCACCATCTCTCTCAGATCACTCTCTCTCAGATCACTATCTCTCTCAGATCACTATCTCTCTCTCAGATCACTATCTCTCTCTCAGATCACTATCTCTCTCAGATCACTATCTCTCTCAGATCACTATCTCTCTCAGATCACCATCTCTCTAAGATCACTCTCTCTCTCTCAGATCACTATCTCTCTCAGATCACTATCTCTCTCAGATCACTATCTCTCTCAGATCACCATCTCTCTCTGTAAACACACAAACGCCGTTCACACACTCAACCCACACACGCGTGCACACTTGAATATACTGTACACCCACCCGGTCACCCACCCACAACACACATGTATAGACATACTTCCCCATCTCCTGTTCCCAGAGCTAGAGGAGGGGGAGGCTGGATGTCTCCCCAGCAAAAATAGAGCAACGCCACACATGTGGACTCTATTTAGGGAGTTTTGGAAAGAGGTTTGGGGGGGGGGGGGGGGGGGGATGAGGGGATTCCATTCAGGGAGCGAGATGAAATAGCTGGGATGGCCCCCATGATGACGAGGCAGTTATCTTTCTCCTGTCCCGTGTCAGCAGTGGATTAAGGTCAGATGTGGCGGTCGTGACACCAGACAGTACAGAGCGGCGTTCACCGTGTTCTCGTCCTCATCCCTAACCTCATCCCTAACCCCTCTACGCCAAGCTTTTACCAGACGGAACAATCGTAGGCATTTGAAAAGTTCTAATGTGCTTGGGACTGAATTGGCTGGCCATATGCATGTCCTGGGAGACGCAGGCTACACCTCGACCGTGACCGTCTCCGCTGCAGGAGACCAGGGTCCGTGGTGAGGCTGAGGCCGCATACGTGGTGAGGCTCAACTAAAACAATCAACGGAGAAGCTGAAATCCAAACTGAATAAGAGAGTAGGCTAAGTACAGAGTAGAGAGAGAGAGACAGAGAGAGAAGACAATGGGTGAGTAGATGAAAGCACAGGATCCAAACAAGCTGTAAATGTCTCTTCCTGAGTTCAGATTAAATATTTATGCTGACTTCTCCAGGAGGTTCCCAGCCCAGTCTTCTCTAATAAGTACATCCAGATGCCAAAAGCAACAATGAGACATCTATCCAAGTCCAATCCACATGCAGGGCCAGATCCCGGCTGCCACACACACACAGACACACACACAGACACACACGCGCACGCACGCACGCACGCACGCACACACAGCTGACCTGACCATGTGATCTGGCCAAATGGGGACGTCCAGCTGTACGGGGTTAGTGTGTGCGTGGGTGGGTGTGTGTGGGTGTGGGTGGGTGTGTGTGGGTAGGTGTGTGTTGGGTGTTTGTGTGGGGGTGGGGGTGTGTGGGGGATTTTAAGGGAGTGTACTCTACTCTGCATGGTTGGCTACAGCTGAACTACGAACCAGTCTAAACGCAGTTAAAATGAACTGGAGTGAACGAATGGGTGTGTTTGTGTAATTGATATCAAATGTTTGGTTAGTTAATGAGCCTCTGCCATTGTATAATCCACCAAATACACACTGGCCAAGCATAGAGCTGCCAGTGTGAAGAAGCCTAATGTGTATGTGTGTCTTTAAGAACAGGACTTGAAGACGCACACATGGAAAGGGGGTTCTTTGATGTTGGAGAAATAGGTGGAAACCATTTGATGCACACACACACACACACACACACACACACACACACACGTGCACACACACACATGCACGCACACACATGCACGCACACACACACACACACAGGCATTCTACCCCCTGGGGCCCGGGCATCTGAAGCAAACATCTCATCTCCACCCAGCCCAGCTGGTAAGTGCTGCGTGACAGACTAAGCACTGGCTGGGCAGAGCCTTCCCGCCCTACTCCACATCCTCTCCTCCTCGCGCTTTTCTCCTTTCTTGTCTATTCCTCATCCCGCTCTCCCTCTCCTCATCCTCTCTCTATTCCTCTCCTACACCATGGGACACAAGTCTACAGTTGAATCTTTTCATTGTGCCAGGCAAGCTTGAGCCAGTGCTTTCACCACTTTCCTAGTTCCCTCCATCTCTCTCCCTTTGCCTCCCCCCACACTCTCCCTCCCTCCCTCCCACCCTCTCTCTTTCTGTAATGAGTACCTTTCTGTCTTTCCGTCTGCAGAAATGATTTTCCTTCTGTGTGAGATGGAAATGGCTGAGTGGGTTTCAGCACTGAGACCAGAGACGCAGCAGGACCGGGCCCACCTCCTGACCCAGCAGGACCGGGCCCACCTCCTGACCCAGCAGGACAGGGCCCACCTCCTGACCCAGCAGGACAGGGCCCACCTCCTGACCCAGCAGGACAGGGCCCACCTCCAGACCCAGCAGGACAGGGCCCACCTCCTGACCCAGCAGGACCGGGCCCACCTCCTGACCCAGCAGGACCGGGCCCACCTCCTGGCCCAGCAGGACAGGGCCCACCTCCTGACCCAGCAGGACCGGGCCCACCTCCTGGCCCAGCAGGACAGGGCCCACCTCCTGACCCAGCAGGACCGGGCCCACCTCCTGGCCCAGCAGGACCGGGCCCACCTCCTGACCCAGCAGGACAGGGCCCACCTCCTGACCCAGCAGGACAGGGCCCACCTCCTGACCCAGCAGGACTGGGCCCACCTCCTGGCCCAGCAGGACCGGGCCCACCTCCTGACCCAGCAGGACAGGGCCCACCTCCTGGCCCAGCAGGACCGGGCCCACCTCCTGGCCCAGCAGGACTCTGCCAGGACCTGTTTCCCCGTGTTCCACTGGTGACAGAGTATGGGAAAAGAAGACCACCGGACCAGACATGAACTGACTAACAGCACACAACTCATCTCTGTGACTAGCCCAGCACCACACGAAACACACACACACACACACACACACACAGACAGACAGACAGACAGTACTCCCCCCCGTACGGTGTCACGTTCCTTCCCTCAAACCCGCCGTGCCTTGACAGAGCTACGGTCTGCATTAAATCAAGGCCTCTTTTTCCTGACACACTCCGGCACCAAAAAAACAAGACAGCGGGACACAAAACCACAGGTCCAAATGGAATCCCGACATTACAGAGGGGAATCTCCACCCCCCCACCCCCCTCTCTTTTCCGAAAAGACGACGTTTTGACCCGGGGGGGGGGGGGGAGTCTGACTCATCCTGTCCATTTCCATGGCATTAATGTGAATGGAGAGAGAGGAGAGAGAGAGTGGGGAAAAGGAGGAGAGGAAAGAATGTGTGGCCTCATGAACAGGCCGGGTCAGGAGGAGGAATCAACTCTGCCATAATAAGACGAAGGTTGCGACATTAAAGGCCATGCTTGAATGGACCCAATCAGCTATTGTAACCACTGACCGTGGTTGGGGCTGGAGGGGGCATTGTGCGTGCGTGTGTGTGTGTGCGCGCATGCGTATTTGTGTGCGTTTGTCTTTGAGTGATGGCCTGTGAGAATCTGACAGGTATGTACATGCATACTTGTGAGAGAGCCAGCAGCATTATGCCATAGCCATCCTTCATTTTGCTGGCGGCTAACATCAACGTGCTCTAGCCTGCGCTAACATCAACGTGCTCTAGCCTGCGCTAACATCAACGTGCTCTAGCCTGCGCCAACATCAACGTGCTCTAGCCTGCGCTAACATCAACGTGCTCTAGCCTGCGCTAACATCAACGTGCTCTAGCCTGCGCCAACATCAACGTGCTCTAGCCTGCGCTAACATCCATCACTAGTAGCCCCCCCCCCCCCCCCCACCACTGACCCCTATGACCACCGTCTGCCCACCTGTACGTGGCCTCATCTAAAGGAGGCCTGGGTCTCACAGTGAGCTGCTACTGCTATCCATCCACCAGAGCCCTCACACACACACACACACACACACACTCATACATGTCCAGATACACAGGCACAAACACACACACTCAGGTACAGATACACATATACATGTACACACACACGCACGCAACCTGTCAATAAAACATGGTTTATGTAAATTCTAATGTGCTGCTCAAAAAAAAAAAAACATTAGTAGCAGCCACACACTGAATAACCAGGACCCTGTACTACGAAACAGGATTACGGGGTTAGCGCGATAACTTCAGGTTCAAGCCTGGTTTATCCGTATCACAAAGGTGGATCACTTTTCATCGTGCTATATCGCCATGGTAACTTATGCTGCCGAGCTAACCTGCTCCGGGGCAGGTTACGTTCCAGATTACGGATCAAAACGTATGAAGCACTGCCCGCTGACCGATCAATTCACTTGGAAAATGGCATATGGATGTTAAGATCCCATAAACTTCAGTATGCAAATTTAAAAATAATTGGGCGCTAATAGTGAGAGGTTCTTTTAAGAAGACTTTTTACAAACTGACAAAACCCTCTTTGGCTTTCCCTGATATCATATGAAAAATTGCAGAATGACTTAGCTGCTTGAGACATATTTTGCCAGAACTTGCGCGTTTACAGTCCCGTAGATGGTAGTCTATGCACTGGCTTGTGTTTTATTAGCCTACCTGCAGTTTCATGTACGCTGTGGGGGATGCGGAGAACCAAGTTAAAAAATGGCTCATTTTTTATTCAGTTTTCAAGTCTTTATTGTCGATTTATTAGACTAGCCTCCCATTCCTAGGAACAAAGAGAAGTAGGCTATATTTTAGTTGAATTGTTATAGCACCAATGCCTGACCATCAATGACGTTATAGGCCTACTGAAATACTTTTTTCCCCGTAGGCTTATAGCCTACTTCTCCACCTCAAGCTTCACTTTTTCCATCCTAATGTTTTATCTTAATCTCTAGTTCTAAACTCCACTTGTATAGAGACATCACATTGTCTACTCCAACCTGAAACTATTCAAAAGTATAGCCTACATTTGCTTTATTTAAGCGTCCCTTGCCAGGCTCATGGGGTTGCAGCTCAAAGAATAAGATATATAGACATAGGCTACAATCGCTTTACACGCCATAATAGGCATAGCCCAATGATCTATCCTACTCGTGTTCATGAGGAGGATATTGATGATACTTAGGCAGTCGGTGATATTTTTCCAGCTTTCCTTCCTGCCTTTGGCAGTAGCAACTGTGTTGTGCCTGGATTATATTGTTCATTTTTCTATAACATATTGCTCCTCTTGTGTAAAATGCGGTGGACGGAACTTGGTTATGCGTATTGTTTGCCTTGTCCATGGTCGTGTCCGAATACCCATACTAAGGTATGCGATGTGCAAATACCTCCCTTTTTACCGTGAACGCACTCATAGCTAGATTGAACCAGATGGGTAGAGTTCATAGCCACCGTCATGGTACCGCTTATCCGTGATTGATTTGGTTTACTCGAGCGAGCTAGCGAAAAGTTATCCTGGATATGTTGAGCTAGTTTCGTAGTACAGGGCCCAGGTCTCCTTACCTGTCTGCCATCTTGTCCCACGTTGGTCTGGCCTCTCACCACTGTCCTAATGCTGTCATCCAGGCGCCTGAGGACACAGGAAACAAAATGGCACCTCAGTCACACACTTAAACTCACCATGATTTGAATATGCACAATGGTGACTGATCTTCTCCTGACCACTTGATCTGGCCAGGGGAAACTATGGGCCTTTGTTTTTTCCTGGTTAAAGGAACCCATAATCAATGGTGTAGTTACCGAATCTTCAGGCGAATCTTGTTCACCACATCATCAATATTAGCCAGCGACTGTGGAGGAAACAAGCAATCATGAAATTAGGTCCTTATTTCGGTATTATAGGTTTGTTTATCTTTAACACAGTAGTCTGAAAGGATTTGTTGTTATGGCTTATCCACTGTTTTCAAGGTTAACCCTGCCACTACAATATGTTGCAGATGCTGCATCTAAACCAAACTGTCATTGCCTCAGTTGCACATCAAAAATACTCCAAAATGCCTGAAATGTGAATCTATTAGGGTAGCAGCATAGCCATTACTCATTAAACAGCGCACTCTGGTGGACATCTGTCAGCACTACAGTATTTCCATTGCAGTCCACAATGGCCTCTCTATTACAGGCTTTACATTCCACGCGCCCTGTATTAACCCTGCAGGAGTCACATCCAGGACCGTACCCTTGAAAAGACTTGATGGGTTCTTCAAATAATAAGACAAGAAGAGCTCTACCAGTCCCACCCGAGGGTGAGATGTTGTAGCTACTACTTCGTCTTCACTGACGCTGACAAGTGTCTTAAGGACTACATTGTTTGCTTGGGTTTTGGTGGAGTGTGTCCCAGCAGCAAAGTGCATAATGTGCATAACAACACTCTTACCTGTTCAGTAGGGAACAATGTATTGATGTACTCCACAGCATTAAAATCAGCTCTGTCCAATGGGTCTTGACTGGGAAAAACCTTAAAAACACACAGCAGGCATTTGAAGTAGCAGTAGAAGCAGGTATTTGAAACAGCACCTGATAGACTACCTAACGTTAGCTAGAAAACAAACAGACTACAGTTAAACCAGCCAGCTAGCTGACATCGGCCGTTGAATTCACGTCCGATATGCATGATTTACAATAACATCAAGAGCAGCAAAGGAAACAGATGATAGCTAACGTTAGTGTTTACGTTTAACGTTAACGTTAGCTTGCTCACCCAGCTGGCTAGGTATGAAACTAGCTAGCTAGCGTTATCTTCATTTCCTGCGTTAGCAAGACAACAAACTATCCCTGATAACACATTTATTATTACCTACCTGTTCAATTGCCTGCTGCACCTCTAGTGAGAGGTGCAATATAGCCTCAAAATCCTCTGCAAATTCTAGTTCTTCCTCTTCCATCATTGTGAAAATACGAAAATACACAACCTTACTATAGGGACATCAGAAGAATCACTTCCTGGTTTGCGGACTTCTGGGATAGCTACTGGAGGCGTTTTTTGTGCGTGGCTGTAAACCAGTAGCCTGGTACGACCATCCCGTTCTCGCAAGCTCACATCCTGTTTCACTAAAGCAGAACGGTCCTCCAGAGCGATTATGCCAAAATCCAGACCATACCGGGCCAATCGGGGACTGCGTTTTAACTGTTGTCCCGCCCCACAGTGAAAAGCAGTCCCTGGTTGGTACCTGTCCCTGCCGCTCGCTAAACAAACATGGCGGCACCCAAAGCAACGAGTGGTAACCCACCCATGGTGGTAACGTTAACGTTAGAAGAATAAACGCTATAAGTGCAATTATTGCAGAAATAGACTTAATCACAACACTTAAACAAGAACAAGAGTATGCACTAGCGGAGTTTCTCGGTGGACAAGACGCGTTTGCCGTTCTTCCGACTGGATTTGGCAAAAGTTTGCTGAACGCTCATTGGCTGAAGGTGTTTGTCTGTCAAGGCAAGTACCCCCTCCCACACAATCGCTCTCTATGGGTTAAAGGCCAGACCGATATTGCGAGCGAAGCAGTGAGCTCGCTAGATCGGGATGGTCATAGCAGGCTAGTAAGCCAGCGCACCATAGATAGCATTTGTCGGGTTGTCACTCCCTCCCTCCCTCCGTCCCGTTATTGACCTGCATTTCTATGTTGCCACCACAAGAGGCAGCGGTCCCAGCACACCAAAATAAATAAACTATGACATCATGCACTTTCAAGTTAGTATAATAGATAAAGCGTCCCATTCTCATGCAGGAGATCAGGGGTTCAAGACCCCGGTGAGGAAGATTTTGAGAAACAATAGCCTACCCACACCCTCTGCTAGCCTGTGGGCTTATGTTTACTTTTGGCCTTTCCATCCCTTTCCCTCCCCTCTTTCCCCCTTTTTTTGGAAGTACGGGAGAGATTCCATAGGCACAAAAATACTATGACATCGCACACTTTCAATTTCCTTGGTAGTGTAGTGGATAAGGTGTCCGACTCCCATGCGGGAGGCGCTTTATCCACTACACCTCCGAGGATCTAGAAAGTGTACAATGTCAGTGGTTATTTTTTGCCCGGGGGCTTATTTTGATGTTGTGGGACCACTGCCTCTTGTGGCCCCCGGGTGATACTGTTTTTTTGCTTCCCTCTGGAATCGGGCTTGGGAAAATGTAGTCCCAGACACGATCATCTTGTTTCTACACAGGTGTATCTATTCGTCTGATTGCATAGGATTCTATGCAGTAGAGCCAATCAGACAAATAGATACACCTGTGTAGAAACAAGATGGTCGTGTCTGGGACTACATTTTCCCAAGCCCTATATGTAGGGATGGGTTGTATGCCCACCTCCCTTATTCTCTGTAAAGCGCATTGTGTTGCCTCTGGGTATGAAATGCGCTATACAAATAAAGCTTTGATTGATTGAACATAGAACTGCAGGTCAACAACACGACGGAGGAAGGGAGGGAAGGAGGTAGGGAGGGAGGGAAGGAGGTAGGGAGGGAGGGAACGAGAAAATATGTTGTAACACTTGGGCAAGGAGGCAAGGAGTACAGTAACGGAGAGCGGAGCCTGTGAGCAAGTCCGCGCTAGTGCGCATTTATTTGAAATGGTGAAACAAAGGAAAAAGAGCAGCAAAAATGAAGTGCCGGTCGGCCATGCTGACTCATTTTCTTCTCCGGTCTTCCCTCAGCTGGGCTGCGTGGGATCCAGGGGCTGGTCTGGCCTCAGACCTGCAGGAGAGTAAAAACAGATTTATATTAGGCTTCAAACGGTTGGTTGTAGCAAGCAGTAAAACACGCGTTCGACCCTCACTGTCAAATGACTGCCAATTGCTTCTCCTGTCCGGCTTTTATTGGGGGTTGATTGGTTTCAGCCTGCGTTCTGGAGCCCTGGTGCTGATTAGCCAACTGCCGGCAGCTGGGGAGCACGGTTGTCGTGGCGACCAGGAAGGGCCGATAGACACCCTTCACCACCTGGCCTTGCTGTCCGAGGTGCTGAAACCGTGGCTGGTGCCGGGCTGAGGCCGCTCCGGGCGTGTTCAAGGTCTATGACCTTCCTCCTGGGCCATCCCCGCGCTGCACCTCGACAGGGAGGATGTCACAATGTATGATGCCATATTCCCAAAGCTTGGCCTTAGTTCTTAACCTGCTCCAAGTTCACAAGCCTTTCAGGTCAACTCATCCACCAGTGCCATAATTAATGTAGCCTGTGATGAGACACCACCTCATTACTCAGGTATACATCTGACACACTGCATGGACATATGAGTCCCTCTTGTCTAGGTTAAGCTTGAGGTGGTGTGTCGCCATCCACTCTGAGATGTCAGCCAAGCATGCAGGTACAGTATGCATGCCTCCACTTGTGTGGAGGAAAGGGGAAATGACAAGACCAGCTGGGTGTCATTGGCATAGCAGTGATAGGAAAAGCCATGCGAGCAAATGACAGAACCCCCCCCCCCCCACACACACACACACACACACACACACACTGTGATGCTGAGGCATTGCTGCGTATCTAGGATGGGCTGTGCTACTGTTAGGTGCCAAAAATGTATCCTTTCTCACTTTTCTGTAGCTAGTCCGTGTGTGTCCTCTCTCGAGGTGCCACTCAACAAAGACGTAAGGGTGACCCACCTCATCACCCAGGTCTATCTCTGACATGCTGCATGGACAGGTGAGAGCACACATACACATACTTTCTTTCTCTCTCTCTCTGTCTCTCCCTTCTGCTCCTGGGCTATAGCTCCAGCTGTGGTGATTGTCTGCCACCGCTGTGCTGTACAGACAGAGAACAAGAGAGAGATGGACACAGCACTTACTCAAACTTCTATCGCCATTCTGGTTTTATACATTAAAGCGTAGCCCTATGCATGTGGTTGAAAAAGTTCTATAGACTGTACGGTATAGCCCATTCAGAGGTCCAGAGCCAGGGGCTGACTTTTCCCGGTGGCCTGGCGCGCCAAATGGCCTCGCACGCGGTGAAAGGCCTGCCTCCCCCCCCGTCAACAAAACGAAACTGCTCGTGGCCTGACTTGGGCATGAATCCCGGCATGAAATATTCACCCAGTCCGGCCCTGTCCAGAGCTGAGGCCAGACTCTGAGCATGTCCTTATACTCCGTGTGGAGGCCTGTGTTCTGCTCCTTCCAGCCCTGCCTCGCCCCCTCCAGCTGGGGTGACATGTCCAGAGCACGTGTTTTGTGTATTTTCAATGAAGCAATGGCGAACACATATTCTCCTTTCGTAGTTTAATGCCTATTAGTTAACGAATACTAAGGTAAACTGAAACCAAAACTAAGGTTCTTGGCTGTTCGCCGTCTAATTGCTCTGTCGTCTTCTTTCGTTCCACGCAGCTGTAGACCATTAAGTACGATTCAACTTTGTGCGTTTTGCACCCAGGCGCTGTCCAGTAGGCCTAGTGCTGAAAGCTGCTGGAGAGGCAGAGTTAGGCTTATATTTACAGTAGGCCTATATTTACAGTAGGTCCATATTTACAGTAGGTCTATATTTCCAGTAGGCCCATATTTCCAGTAGGCCTACATTTACAGTAGGCCTATATTTACAGTAGGCCTACATCGCAGTGCCAGTTTTGAGTTGACACATGTAACAACTGGGACTTGAACCACATACCTTATATGCATATCTGTATGTATGTATGTACCAAGAAGTATTCTCTGAGGTCTGAGGTCTATACTGTATTTGGGCTTCCTAGGTTGCATGTGCGGCTACTATGCAACATTTTAGACTTGTTAGAAAATGGATGATAATAGTAGAAAGACAGTATGCTACATACAGGTTCATCACTTCTAGCAGGAACTACTATTTTATGCAATTTCTGCTCTGTAACTCCGTGATGGTGCCATTCTTCTCTTGCTGCATGATTTGCGCCCCCTGTCCTAGCTCCTGACACTGGGGGGGGGATAGCGCGCACACACACAGACAATACTGGAAGAGTGCAGTCTCTGTGCTCCCTCAGTGGAAAAATGCAGGAATAAAGAGGCCCTATTGTTTCCTTCCAGTGGATGTGTGTCTGTCAGTGTTCTCTCCTCAAATGCTCTCTCCTCACATAGTCTGTACTGCAGCCCCTCATACTATAGTGCTGCCTCGTTCAGCTGCCACCCCGTTTCCTTACTGACCTGATCCTCCAGCCTCCTCACCTTGGCTGTCCGCTAGATGAGCTTCATATCCACTTCAGATATGAAGATGGTTTTTTTTATTTCAAAGAGACGTTAAACTTGATACTTGAATACTGATATAAATGAGTATCTCTATCCTCGTAAAACTAGAGCTATATTCAAAATGATTACTGTAGGTGAATATCAACTCTCTCTCCCCAGATAGAGCCCCCTGCTGTCTTCCCTACACATGCAGAGGATCGTCTCAAACAGGAGATCAACGGACAGCCCTCAGAGACGCCCTTTTGTGATAAAGATGTTCTCGTCCATCACCAAAAGTCTGGCCAACACCATCAAGTGGTCTTAAGAAGACTGTGGACTATATTTTATTTTCAATGTCATAAAATAACTTTATTTATTTAAAAGAAATCAGCAGACTTACAAAGAGTTGAGTAGAACCATTCATTGAAGATACATCCATAACCTACTATAGCTATACCGTGACAAATTATCAATCCATATTAATGAGAATTCCATAAATATCAGATGAATACCAAAGTAGAACCTGAAAACAAGACATCACACCCTACAGATACTAAAAAAACCATGTATTATAAAATCGATTCAGTTTTTGTACGACAATGTAACCTTCACACAGTCTCCCATTTCTATTGATAGGACCCATCCATCAAAATGCAGGTAGTCAGTTGATGCCATTGCACTAATCTTACTAAATACATAAAGATATATCATTGCCTACTTTGAGCAAGGCACTTAACCCAACACTAGGTCATGATTTGCTTTGGATAGAAACGTCTGCTATGACTAAAAAGTAAGTAAACACAAGTAAGACTTGATAATACCCATGAAGGATTATGAATACAGTACCATGACATTGGAAACACAAAATCAGAACAGTTCACATGTAGGTGGAAATAAATATATCAGACTATAAAGGCACCAGATACCATAGTCTACCAAAGACTAGACCAATGCGTGTAACAGAAATTGACATAAAGATCTTAATGAAAGCATTGTCAGCATATAGGGAGGGAAAGTGAAAACATGCGCCCCTGACTTTCAATGTAAACTCCCATAGACCGGATTTTCAAAAAATTACTACGAAGCCATTTCGGTGAAGTTATCAAAACAAAAACTTGTGAGTGTCTTTACAGTAATGAGCTGGTTAGGATGGTATTAGCTGGTCAGACTGGTCTTAGCTGGTCTGATCCGCAGGTGCGCCTGGCTATTCTTACTGGTCCGTAACCTTAACCTTAACCCCTAACCGTAATAGCCTCACTTATGATGCCAACTCACCTTAACATGATATGACCAGTCATATCAGGCTGCAGCCTTTTGTTTTAATGAGACAATAGTGATGAACAAATTTACTTCTGCAGAGGCAGAGAGTGAGGGGGGGGGGAGATGAAAAGAAGTCCTCTTGATCAGAAGGATGTGGCATTTTTCCACTTTGAATGGGTTACATTTGCAACCAGCTCAGGTTGTCAGATCTGAAACAGTAATGAACCTCATAAGCAAAATTCCCATAATGACAATATCTATGATTTTAAAAAAAATACTGTACCATGCATTTTGTATTAGGTATGCATTCAGCAATATACTATATTTTATATGCCTATAATTATTTTACACACTACCAACTGTCAGGTTAATGTTAAAGTTTGATTAATTGAATTCCAATATTGAGAGAGCCTGTAGATAATAACAGTGCTGAAACTCACTGAGCCTGTGCCTTGGAGATGACCTGTCCTGTGGCCATCATTTCTGCCAGCCGAGCCACAGCTGGGTCAAACATCAGGCTAGCAGCTGCCACCACCACATCATCTCTGTTGACCAAAGACAAGAGGAGACAATATGGTATTAGACGTAGCATACATGATTTCATATTTGCCATTGATCAAAATGAATAAAGACCACAGGGGAAAACCACAGTGGTCACCTGATATAGAAGGCTAGGAACTTCCTGTCCTCCACTTTGCCTTTGAATATAATGTCTGTGTATCCCTCTCCATAGCCTGGACAAAGACAGAGTAATTAAAGGAGTAGTAAAGGGACAATGCATGTTTAGCCCTGTTTTAAGGTTACTTATGATCATATACAATGGTTCAGATGAAAACGTTGACAAAACTAGCACTTTTGAGAAAGTCTGATAATTGCTCTACCACCGTTTTGGTCATACAATGGATGTGGGTGGGCACCGTGAAAAATCATTCAAAAAACATGTTAAACTCACAATTTCAAAAACAAGAAACTCACGAGGTGTTAGTTGGCGTTCTGACATATAATTCGCCATAAAGTAAGATTCTAGTTCACCTGGAATGGCTTTTTTAAATATTTAGCATAGAACTATTTAGTCGCAGCACATACGTGTGTAAACTTCCGCAAACTAGGTAGCCTAGCAACATGAACAATAACAATAGCTACAAGTAGTTCCGCTTCCTGAATCCCCTCTGTGGATTGATCTACACATCTACAACGGTCACTTCAATACAAGTCAATGGATTTCATAAAATTATCAATAAAACCCTACAGGATTCATAATTGCGGTGAACACCAATGGACACCAATTACCCCCTTGGTGAGCTTCTTGTCTTTGGAATCGAGAGTTTAACATGTTTCTGAAAGATTTTTCAAGTTGCCCACCCACATCCATTGTTTGACCAAAACGGTGGTAGAGCAATTATCAGACTTTCTCAAAAGTGCTAGTTTTGTCAACGTTTTGATCTGACCCATTGTATATGATCATAAGTAACCTTAAAACAGGGCTAAACATGCATTTTCCCTTTACTACTCCTTTAAGGAAACAAGTTCATCCAGCCGAAACACATTTTCTTTCATATCAGGCTTTTTGTTGCAGATGATCACCTGTATATCTAATACTCTAATTTTTCAAGTTGCCCACCCACATCCATTGTTTGACCAAAACGGTGGTAGAGCAATTATCAGACTTTCTCAAAAGTGCTAGTTTTGTCAACGTTTTGATCTGACCCATTGTATATGATCATAAGTAACCTTAAAACAGGGCTAAACATGCATTTTCCCTTTACATGCATTTTCCCTTTACTACTCCTTTAAGGAAACAAGTTCATCCAGCCGAAACACATTTTCTTTCATATCAGGCTTTTTGTTGCAGATGATCACCTGTATATCTAATACTCTTCCCAAGCAACACTGTCCAGAAGAAAGGTACAGAGTCGATCATCGTCTGCTTCTGTAACATGTTCAGCGCAGCTACTCTTCCTGGGGAGAGCAAAAAGTACATTATAAATGTGAGAAGCCAAGTACAGAAAGTGTGTTACTGTTATTCCTGGGTGTTACTGTATGCCTAGGTGTGCATTCATTTTATATCCCAGTACTCTAAACCCCATGAGTCAAGAACTGGTTTTAAGACTAAATGGCAAGGACCGTGAGCGTGTGCCAACTGCCAGTGTCCAATGTTGACCCTCTGGTCTCCACGTATGGTGAGCGGAAAGGCGGTCACATCCCCCGCACCAAACACATCTGGTATGTTGGTCCTCATGAACTGAAAAGAAGGAGCAATGCGTAAACAGTATATCAGCTCATCTCAATTCAAATGAATCATAACGATGAACTAGTGGAAAGGACTATGTGATACAGTATAATCATAATATATGGACTAGACTGTATTGCCTGGGACTGTTACCTTGTCAACGACGACAGCGCTTCTGGAATTCACCTCCACCAGGCTGCCCTTCAAGAAGTCAGAGTTGGGAATGACCCCTGGAGAGAGATTGAGAGGGTCAAGATTTACTTCCATTATGTTTTTATCTGTTTAACACTTTTTACTGTAATAACATAGCACAACTTTACACAGTATTACACAGTTATGTGATTATATTGTAACATGTTGGTAGTTACCAAATAGCTCAACTATACCTACAGTACATTTCAAAAATGAAATTGTTATATTTGCAGTCTGAGGACTGCAGTGAGTTGCACATCCATGTTCATAGCTTAGAACTTACCAATTCCTGCAACAACAACATCTGCTTCCAGGACTGTGCCACTCTTCAGCACCACCTCCTTCACCTTCACAGCAAAACTATTTCTATTAATTCATTTCAAAGAGTCCGCAGACTAATATCATCATATATATCAAACTATATTCACAGGAATCACATAGAAAAAGGGAGCTGCACATGTGATACATGTTGCTTGTGTGTCTGTTTGTCTACCTTGCCATTCTCCCCCCTGATTTCCTCTACTTGGTCATTCATGTAGAACTTGACATTGTTTTCCTCCAGCATCTTCAACACAAGACATACAGATTCTGCATGTTACAGATGGACAATCTAACATGGATCATTTATGGTCAAACTATGTTCTCTTTCAGCCTACAGTATATTTATATTGTATGTGCCATGGTATTGATTCCTCCATAGCTCGTTGGGATAACAGTATACACGTTTAGAGATGCAAAGATGTACACTTGACCCATGTAGTATACAATGTCAGTAAACATGACAGACTATACAGTAATCATCAAGTCTGACCTGCATTGTCATCTTCCCAATCGCCGGACCGAGGGACCTCTCAAAGGGATATGCTGAGTGGCCCACCATGGCAACACTGGCAGCTTTGTCTGACAAGTAGGATGCCACCTCCATACCTAGCATGTGAAGAAAGAGAACAAAAATGAAGTAATAAATAAAAAGTGATCAAAGGATAATGGAAACACTTCACATTAACTTGAAATGTATAAATAAAGGATAGAACAAGACAATTGAATGCCATGCACTGCACACGCATGCTCAGAAAACATAATTGAACTTTAACTGAAAAATGACATTTTTGGTCAGGAGCTGTACTAGGTTACCTATGAAGGAGGCTCCAACGATGACAGCCCTGTGGCCCACAGAGGAGTGGTGGATCTCCTTGGCGTCCTCGTAGGTCTGCAGTAACCTCACACCCTCCAGGTGGGAGCCCGGGCAGCTCAGGGGCCTCGCCCTACACAGGGCAGAGCATTCACAGCTGCTGCATTTCACTATTTAACTACTCGTAGTCCAATAGACTATTAATCACGGGAGATTTCTTTTTTTCCATCCAACAACAATGATCAACAAACAAATAAAATAATAAAAAAGATGAACGCTGGTACTGTTGTGGCACTTCAGGATAGCCTTAAAAATATTGCAGCTGACGGTTTTATCTGCTCTGGTGAAGTATTTCCACACTGTTGATTAGTCGAGCATTGGGACTTACGTTTCTGTCTGCCTCTTGCTCTTGCATGGCTGCTGCTTTAGCGCTACAGTGGAAAGTCACGCTTGACAACCAAGACTTCAACAACTACCCTCAGATTCACTGCCACTGCTTCATTACCGACTGAAACCACAGATGAACAGGTTTAGCATCATGTCAATTGTCACCTTTTTATAAGACTTAGGCCATTATTTGAAGAAGGTGACGGCATAATGTATTTTTTATAAAGGGAATATATATATGCCTTTTTACTTTTTATAAATGCTCTAATGATGCAATTGTTTATAAATGCTATGATGATGCAATTGTATGTTATTGCAAAACATACTTTTTTATTTTATTAAAATGATTATTGTACACCGATGCACAGTGTTGACTAATGGATTCTGTGAAACCTATAGCGTGAAGATGTTCAAAGGTATATGTAGTCTGGAGTCATAGACTTAACATACAGTACACCATCACTGGATATATTCCTGGTGTGGAAACACGTTGATGCCAGCTTGAGGCAAAATGCTAATTAAAATAATTTCAATAACGTATCTGTGCTTGGTAGTCTAGAACCAATCTTCTGTTCCCCAAAAATACAAAGCCCATCCAACTCACACTAACTCAATGCAAACCTAAGTAAACTATAAAGTAATTGAAAGGATATAAAATAGTATATCAACCCAGGACTGGTTGATAGTGATGCTGGTTTTATTAATCACTTTATATCTTAGTGGGGACAGGTACAGTAGATACATTGGACAACCATGGAAGGGGGATGTAACTACTGACCTGCAGCCAGTTGATATGAGTATCTGGTCATAATGCTGCAACATGCCATCATTCAACTTCACTGTCTTTTCCTCAGTGTTAATAGACACAGCCTGCGCACACACACACACACACACACACACACACACACACACACACACACACACACACACACACACACGTTAGATAACATGTATGTGTATGACATCACTGACATTATTACTGTATACTCAAGCATTTATTTGGCCTCCTCTCCTCACCTCTTTCTGTGTCCACAGCTCTATGTCATACTGCTGGAAGAACTCTGTCTGACGAAGGAGGACGTTGCTGCTCTCCAAATGCATGGCCTGCGGAGTGGCAGGAGAGGGAAACAACGGTGGCCCAATAGAGTAGATAAACACCGTCTAAACCTTGACATCTCTGCTAATGTAAAGACTCATATGATAATCCTCTCTAATATTCTTGAGGAAATCCATTATTCAATACTGACTATTGAGAGACAGGGCTCTGTATAGCAGTCACCAATTCGGCCATGTCAGACACCTGATTAGAAGGAGCAGGTAACGAGAATGTAACCAGACAAACACTCATATACAGTAGGGGTGTAGCCAGCCAGCTGGCCCCGCCCCCAAAAAAGGATCTGTTATTCCAGCTTCAACTCGACTCTTGACTTTACCTTGCTGAGTTTGGGCTTGTCGAATGGAGGCAGGGAGTCCCTTGTCACCATGATAATTCTGCCTTCATATTGGTTCTGTCTCAGAGTCTCGGCACACAGAAGAGAGGCAGGTCCTGCACCCACGAGACAGTATTCAGCGTCATGTCAGGAATATGGGCAGTGACAGCATTGTAGAAGAGCTTGGCCTCCAGTCCTGAATGAAACCTCCCACTTTCCTGAAATTTGACACCCAATCTCACCTCCTCCAATCAGAAGAATGGTGTGGTTGATCCCTGGCACTCTGCAGCTCATCTCCTTCACCCTCTTAGTCAGCTTCAGAGACTGTGAGGGAAACAATGGATGCTTTAGAAGTGACATATGGAAATGTAATGAGGTCATAAAACATTGCATTTATAAAATGGCATCATCATTGCAAATTCTAAAATGATTACCTCTACCATGATTACCTTTTTGTTTATAGACACATACACCTTGCCATCTTCAACCTTGACCTGTGGGGGCGGGGGGACATTGTGTGTGAGGAAAATGACGCTGCAGGAATATTTCACCCTCAGGATTTTCAAGTTTTTCTAGTTTGAGAGTGGGTTCTGGTGCTATGCTGTTGGAACTGAAGTACTGTACTCATGGGTTGGGTCACCTTGTAACTGGGCAAACAGTCCAGGCCTGGATACTCCTCAATATCTCCAGTCTTGACATTGAAGCAAGCACCATGGAAAGGGCATCTCACTCTGTTATCAACCAGTGCCCCTGTCAGATAGCATGAAATTAGCATTATACACAACAAGGCTTAACCCGTTATTCAACTATAAGCCACACTTTGAGGGCACCGCTTTCCTCACTGTGACATTCTCTTCTCTTTGATGACAATTACTTGCAGTTTTTGCACCTTTCACATGACAATGACTTGCAGTTTTTGCACCTTTCACATAATCAGATTGTAATCTGTGGCTAACAACAGATAGAGGATGTGATACCTACTGTAATAACTACAAACAATGCATCACTAGAGCCATCAATGTACCTACTACTGTACTAGATAAAATATTTAATGACAGTTTTGAATACAGTGTTTACATTTTGGAAATACAATCCTGGTTAATGAATAGACAAAAACCACACCCAGCCACCCTTGATGAGTTGACTCTCACCAGTGATGAGAGGAGCACCGTAGTGAGTACAGCGGTTCCCCACAGCACTGTACTGGCCCTGGGTTCGCACAAGTAACACTTTCTGGTCCTCAACTTCCACTTCCTTCATCCTAACAAAGGCAGGATCAAAAAACAACAACCGTTGACTGCTTCCATTATGTTCAGTATTGGATCTTGGCATCATCAGAAATGGTAAAGATTTTTCTGGGTTACTGGGACAGACAGACATACAGACGGACGGACAGAGACTATTTATCCCTGGGGTGGATTTTCATGCAAGGACAACAAAAAGTCACAATCAAGACTAAATACAAATATACAACGGGTAGTTCCGACCTCGCAATCTGATTAGTTAAGGGCCGTTGTATATTCACGATATACCACAGGCAAAGCCTAAAGGCCAATTTATACTTTGTCGTACAACACTTCTGAAAGTGTCGACAGACAGAAATTATGTCACTGTCAACACTTTTTTGTGTCAGACAGGGGTGTCTTGCACCTACCAAACTTTCTAATGTTGCAGACGCCGTCACTTTCGTCGCACAGCTGTGATTGAATAGCTAGATAGAAGTCATGTTCGTTGCCATGGATCAATCAGTCCTGCACCTGCTAGTTACCATGGAGGTGATCAGACACTTCGCTGAAGTATAAATACTAAATGTCGGTCAACAATTTTTTCCTGTCGACAGACATTTGTTGTACGACACTTGACGACTGAGTATATATTACTGCGCCAATTATTACTGACGTCTGTTGGTTACATTCCGGTTCCTCCTCAAGAAAAATGGGTTGTGCCCATTACCGCAGCACAAGCCGTGGTATATTGGCCATATACCACAACCTCTCATGAGTTATTACTTCAATATGCAGTACAGGTGGACAGTACTAAGCCTTCAGAAAGAATAGAGATGTATGTGGTTATCTTACTGTCCATCCTGCAGGTCAGACTCTTGGCACACGACCCCTGTGACCTCATCCTGGTCCTGACCTGGAATTTGACCCTGACCTTGACCCATATCTGCAAATCAAAATAAATATGAACAGACCTTGCCAATAGACATGTGAATTCTGGTACAGACCTGGTTGCAGACTCCAGTGTTTACATTATGAAAATACAATACTGGCTAATGAATAGACAAAAACCACACCCAGTCACACTTGATGAGTTGACTTGCCCCAAAACTCCACACCTTTGATGTGTGGGACTTGCTAGCTAAGGTGTGGTTGCAGACTCCTAATAGGCTAGTTTGGCTCGCCCAGTCCCTTCTAACCATCTCACCTCTGTGAGGGAAAATTTAGTTGTCTCCAAAACACTAACAGATAGTAGCCTTTCTTCAGATGCATAAAAATATTTCACCTTTGCAAAGGTGGGAAGTTTTACATGTCACATCAAAAGGTCCCAGAAAAGCAACGAGATCACAGACACAATGTTACACAGTATACTTTTAGATAGCATACTATACACTCTCTAATACGGATACAAGCGGCCGAAATGAGTTGTTCTCCGGAGGGTGGCTGGGGTCTCCCTGAGAGATCGGGTGAGAAGTTCAGTCATCCGGGAGAGACTCGGAGTAGAGCCGCTGCTCCTTTGCGTCGAAAGGAGCCAGTTGAGGTGGTTCGGGTATCTAGTGAGGATGCCTCCTGGGCGCCTCCCTAAGGAGGTGTTCCAGGCGTGTCCGGCTGAGAGGAGGCCGCGGGGTAGACCCAGGACTAGGTGGCGGGATTACATCTCCGCACTGGCCTGGGAGCGGCTAAAGATTCCCCAGGCAGAGCTGGTTGATGCTGCCAGGGAAAGGGATGTCTGGGGCCCCCTGCTGGGACTGCTGCCTCCACGACCCGACCCCGGATAAGCGGATGAAGACGGATGGATGGACACTCTCTAATATAATTTATCTAAAAGAGAAAAAAGTCTTTTCATAGTTCTTAACCAATCTCTAACTTGGAACCTAGCCAATCATACCGCCCAACCAATCCTGTTGCTTCCTGAACACATGAGAGGAAGAGAAGGAACAAGAGATGAAGCTTGTGGAGTGTCCTGCGGGTTTCCTCCCACCTTGATTGCCCTAGAGTGGGACGTATAGGGGCTGTCTTTCAACTGATTTTGCATTCCCATTCTTCTTAATTTGTTTGTTTTTAGAATCACCATAGGCTATTTTTGCCTGAATGAGATCTGTCCCCCTGATGTGTCTTTTGATCTGGACCTGGTCTAATGTGGTCTAGATGGGGGGGGGGGGGGAGTGAAATGGCAATTTTTCTGTTTTTCATAAATAGGATAAAGGTTTCAGTAAGGTATAAGTAATGTGATTTTTGATCTGGACCTGGTCTCATGTGGTCTAGATTGGGGGGAAGGTTGAAATCGCCCTTTTTCAAGTTTTCACAAATAGGAAAAATGTTTCACAAATCTGAAAAAGTGTTTTAATGAGTCCCTGGAGCTGCTCTAATGTGGCGTTATCAGAAACCCATCATGGGCCCGTCCCCACTGGTCAACTGTCACTCGCGTCAATTTCCGCGTCCAATTCAAAACCAATGGAGAGCGTTTGCGTCGAATGATCTTCCGGTCGCGGGGAAAACGCTCTGGCGGCGCGTCGCGGAGTCGCGAGCTAATTAGCATAAAATAGACATGCATCCTATTTTATGCTAATTTACGCGAGCAGTGTCCAATCAGGAGAGGGTATTACACGTTCGTGTGGATTTTTGCTCTCCCAGCTGTATTACATGTCCCTGCATTAGCATTGTGAATTATGGCGCGTTCCAGGCAACCCGTAACTCGTGTTTTTCCTACCTCCTACACGTGAAAATGCTCTGGAATGGCAGTCAAACCCGTAACTTCCCACCCGTGAACTCGTACAGATCGATGTACTCCCAGTTGCGCTCTCTGACGTCACACAGCCCTCTAAGCAAGATGGCAGCCCCCGTGGGTACGGCGACAAAGATAACTTTAGGGCAACGTAAAGTAAATTTGTACGTTGTAATCAAAATAATACTGTAATAAACCTTTGTAGAAAGGGTCCTGGGGATTATACCCGATAGCTGCAGCTGCCACCACCTTTGTTTACCGGTATGGTACGGTGCCAAACCCCAGAGAACCACCACAACGACAGGGTAGAAAAGGAATAATATTTTATTAATTCAGCATTTAAAAAGAGCCAGGGAAACAAGGCCAGCCTACTCCACTACTACTGGCCAGCTGTGGCCAACAAAAGGCCGCACAAATCTATAGGCTGGGTATGAAAACCGTGATAATAAACCACACACACGCGTAACACTGGTGCCACACTTAAGGCTCGCAAGAGCTTTACACTGCACGCCTCCACTACACCGCACGGCACACACAGAAGCTGGGGGTTCACACCACCGCCAGACAACCACTACAATCTTAGAACATGATACCCCACACAGGCCTATACACAGAGCTCCCTCTAGCCCCACAGCTCACCAGACGCGTCGGACTGCCCCTGACCTCCTAACTAATTTCATGGATAGCCTACAAAATAGGCATTAAAAACTATACCGCTACTAGGGATGTATGGAAAGACACACACAAGACATGCATTAAACATTAAACATTAACAAATAGGCATTGATTAAAGACTAAAACTTAACTCTCGCGAGTTGGTGCGACCCCCCCCCCAGGGTCTAGGCTTTGCGCACCGCGCCGACCAATTCAGTCCAGGCAAGGGGGGAAAGGACGTCGGTGCGGTGAGGCAGACACCCTCGCGGCGGCAGGCCGGGTGTCCCAACTCGGCCAGGGAGCAGGTAGGCAGACCAGACAGTAGGCACTCCTAACAAACCCGTCCCTCACGCTGGCTGTCCCCTGCTCACTATCTTCCCCGTCGGTGGCCCTAACCAGCCACGAACGGATCCCTCCCCCCGCGAATGCAATAACAAATATACAATATACTGATATGGTCCACAGACAACAAATGCAGTCCTACTCCCGGGTACACCCTCACACTCCCGGCTCTGTTCCTTATAGAGTCCCTGCCAGAGCGTGAGTCACAGGTGATCAGTGTTAACGTCAATTAGCCCCACTCGGCCAGGTGATCAGCGTTAAGTCAATGCTGGTGGGCAAAGCTCCACCACAATACAAACGATTATGCACTACAACCTGCTATGTGTATGTAACGATGCCCAAATATGTTGACAAGAGATAGCTGGTGCTATTAAGGTTATTAAGGTAAACCTGAACGTGACCATGCAAACGGCGGAAAGTCGATGATGTCAATAAATAAAATGTAACGTACAATTTCTTAGCATAGCGAAATTAGGCATACAATGTTTAGCTTGCCAGCTCTGACAATGTGCCAAATCTCAAGCTTTTACCATATGGGCTTGTTATTTATGACAATTATATTGTCATTTATCCAGAATGCCACGCATTCAGACAGTTTGCCTGGAACGCTATGAAGTCGTGAGTCTTGACTTGAAGTCGTAACTTACGAGCTCAAAATCCTATCTGGCACGCGGCATTATACCATGGCCTGGGTTAATACTCCTGATTGGCCAGCAGACCTGCGTTAAAACCGTGTATACGCACACGTAGCACACGTAGTTCGGCTGAATTTTAATTACCGATCTAAATCAATGCGCCGGCTTTGACAGCAACCCAAATGAGCTCATCCCATAGCCTGCTGTACCATTGCTAGCTAGCCATGAACGAAGTGTTGGATACTGCATATTTGCTGTGCAACGCATCCATTGTACAGTTGTCAAATCTATTTGCCAACAAACTCTTTATGATAGCCAGACACTTCACTGTCCCCAAATCAAAAACTGTTTTTTTCACTTGTTATAACGTGGTGGTGCACGTTAGTGGTGTAGTAGCCAGATATGATTTTGTTCAGTCTATGAGTTGCAGTAAAAGAAGCCAGCCGTATGGAAAACGGTCTCCGCCTCGTTTATTAATTTACAGTATATACGCCATCCAAATATATCACAGTGTGAAGAGGCAATTGCTGGATTCTAATAACCCTGCTTCACATAATGATACGACACCTCCCCTCAGCTCGGCTTGGCATAGGGGTTCCTGGAGCTCTAGCCTGGCTGTACGATCGCGAACTTGTGAACAAAATAAATACCACATACGAGCAAATATAACCTGCTCCGCTATAATGAAACTGATAAAAGATGCCTGGATAAAGAAATTATTTTTCGAATAGATATATTTGACAGAATCAGTATTCTATGCAAGATTATAACGCTCGTTATCTTGAAGCCCGAACACGCCCACCCAAGCAGATGAAAACGCGGAGGGCACGCTATCTTTACCGTGGTAGGGCACCACACGTGTATCCATGATCCACACAAAGCTTAGATGACGGCGTAACGTTAGCCTATTGACATTTCTGAATGAATACTGGATAGGTTTACGTAAAACCCGCATAATATGAGCACGTTGTTTTTGTAAAAAGCATAGCATAACTCACCAGTTTTTCTAGCCGACAATAAAGTAGGGCCCGATGAAAATCAACGTTGTAGCCTACAGATCTGTGTGTAATCGCTCGTCGCCCTATTCTTGAACCAAAGAATCGTCCGTGCGTGCATTGCAAGTATGGAATTACACAAGCGATGAGATGGGTAACTTTGGTGGGCGTAACCTGTGTCAGTCCGCCGCCAGATACTATAGGCTCTGTGCACCAACTTCACTACTTCCTGAAAGTCACTTGGCATCTTTATTTCCTGTCCTATATGATTGGATTAAGTGATTAATCAGGTGTGCGCTGGGTCTGTACTCATCGATATTGACTGAAGACTGGCCACAAGGGGGAGGTAGTGTTCTTCTTCTGTGAGGTTTTAGGCAGGTTGGCAAGAGGAGGTAGTCGTCACTATAATAGCCTAATACATGTACTTCAATGGGGACACCAAGAACAACAGGGATGGATTATCAACCGGGCACACGCAAGACACCTGCCTGAGGGCCTCACAAGGGGGCCCAGACGAGGCTCCGCTAATAAGTGGGGGCATGTGATAGGGTGTCTGTGGGATATAATAGGTTTGTCCAAGACATAAAGACTAGACGTATAGTCTCACCTTTAGTAAAAAAGTGTTGGTAAAAAGTGAGACGGGACTACACTGTTTGGGCCAATTATGTAGAATTAGCCTAATTGGTCCTCATGTGTGCCCAGGCATATAATTATAAACATTAATGAGGTTATCACAACAGAGAGACAATTCTGGGGAATTTTACGATCCCTATGGTAAATGAATGGTTTAGGCCTATTTCCTGTAATGAACGACAACTGTTGTGATCATGGAAAAAAAAGTATAAGTCCTTATTGTTTATTATACAAGTAAAATAAGAGATTAACTAGCCCCTTCATCAGATTATACTGTACACAACAAGATTTTGCTTCTCATTATGCACTATGTCCAGTCCATTTCTCCACTGCCAACTGGAATGATCCATAGCACTGATAGATACATGTGCTTGTTTGGTAAAGTATCTTAGGCGTTAGTCTTTTATTGAAATAGTCCTTTGTTTAATTAAACATAACATAATTTGCTTTGTTTGTTTGATTCGATCTCAGTCCGACAACCACCAAATTAGCCTTTATTCTCCCCATAGAGTAGACTACAAATTAACTGTTTTTATTGTAGGCTGTCAGCAGGGAGTGCTACAGAGACGGTAAGCTCAGAGCTAATGCCAAATGTTGCATAGAAAAGGCTGTGAACAAATACAGGCAATTTAGGCAAGAAAGCCTGAATTGGGCTTGGAAATAGGCATATCTATGAATCCTGGCTATTTTCTAAATATAATTTCCAAACTAAACTTTCAGTTCATTAAAAATATCTCTGATGAGTACAGCGCACGTGTACAGAGTTTACCCTGCAACTTCTTTACCCAGTCTCAAACTTCTTCATATAACTTTTGAATGAACGAGGCGGGGTAAAAAGAAAAGTCAAATATATTTAGCCACGCCCCTCGTAGTAGGGCGGGTTCTGTGTGTTTACGGTGAAGGCAGTCACATTCACAACAAGAGAATTGTAGAAGTAAACGCATTTCACAACTCCAGCATCACACATTAACATCTTGCACTCGCGAAATAAATTCTGTTTATTGTCGTTGAATGTGACAGTCGGTGTCAGACATTTGATAGCCACGCAGCCCTTTTCTGGACAAAAACATTGAATAACCTAATTTTTGAAGGGCCGTTGTGAACATACGAGCGTGTTTTGGGGACGATTAACACGACTTTGAAATGTCAGTCTTTTTAATTTGACTTCTATCTAGAACGCAGAGGTTTATTTGAGACGTCTGGAGCGCGCGAGTCAGACATCTAGGTCCTCCAGTGAGGAGTGTGAGCTGCGGGGGTATTGAGAGACACAGGGGCTTTGGGCAGACATGGAGTTGAATTCTGTGATTTTGACGGCGGGCGGTTCCATTGGGTTTTTTAAAATAGTAAACTCTGAATTCGGCAAACTCCCCATACCTGAATCTGCTTGCAGGAACGCGTGGAAATGGAGAAATATCTCCACCTCTTTCGTTCACAGCTTCATAACTGGCATCTGGTCTGTGCTATGGTGAGTCGTTTTAATGCCATTTAACTTGACAGCTCTGTATAAGAACAGCACTTTTGAGACAATAGGGAAATACAAACGTAACGTAGCCTACCTGCCTATAGAGCAAGACTGGTTTTATAGGCCACAAATTATTATTATTGAATACGTGTATGGTAAATTCATGTCAAATAAACATAATTTTGATTTTCACATTTGAAACAGGTCTAGTTAGATAGGCTACAGCTAAAGCAACTTGATCTTGACATTCCAACAATATAGCCGCCCACTCTCGTTAAGTTCTATCTATGACAGTTTCTTATGTTTGTTTTCTTTCTTTTGTTTCTTTAGCTTTTTCCTTCACCCACAGATGGCCGAGGACTTGATAGGAACACATTCTGTGTTTTCTCACGCGCTGGTGTCCGTATCAATCGGTGAGTGCGCGGGAAAGGGAAGGGGTATAGGCACTGAGCCAATTTATCAGCAACAGCTAATAAGTGGAACTGGATGTGAATAACCAGGCAGCTTTGGAAGACAGGGATGGACATGACACCTTTCCGCTTCAACGCTTTTCTTTAGGCTAATCCTCAATGCGGGGTCATGACACTGACAATATATGACGCACCATTTCACTCTTTCACTCCATTGTTGCTATTTGGCCAGTTGCTGAAATTACTAATTTTGGTGTGTGTGTGGGGGGGGGGGGAGTGAGTGTGTGTGTGTGTGGGTGAGTGAGTGAGGGGCATATGGACTGCTATGACATCTGAAGTCTGATTTCAAACAATACAGTGTGTTAAAACACAGCAGGCTGTCAGAAATGTGTGCGTGTGTGCGTGTGTGTGTGCGTGTGTGTGTGCGTGTGTGCGCGTGTGTGTGTGTGTGTGTGTGTGTGTGTGTGTGTGTGTGTGTGTGTGTGTGTGTGTGTGTGTGACTGCGTTTGTGAGTGTGTGGCAGGCTGGCAGCCCATTTGGATGCCACTGATCGCTTTCAAATAGGCTACTGGGAAGTTCCATGACATAAATTAGCTCAATTATCATTAACAGTTTAACAAGTCAGACAACATATTTCATTTACACCATCTTCCATCTACTACAAAAGTGTGAAACATGGTCAGACACTTTACTTTTCTGTAGCCTATGACTCTCGGTACTTGTGCCAACGGCTCAAGTTCAGTTAAATGACCGCATATGCCCTACAACAAAAGCCACTAATTTATTGGGTCTGTTCCAGGCATCAAGGGGTACTAGTATTCCAAGGATGTTTTGCATTCTCCACAGAATCCCACCCCTGCAAGCTGCCAGTAGTTAGCCAGAGTGTGGCAATCAATGGGGTGCATTATGATTCGTCCCAGGCACCAAACCTACCCCCGTAGGTCATGTGACCCCGGAATGGGCTGTAGCTGCGAAGGAGGCAGTTGATTTATACGGGCTGTCCGGTTCAGATGCCATTTGTAACAGAGAGAGGAGTCACAAGCAGGGTAGCGCATCTTCTCGGCCATCCCACCAACACGTGACATGACACTGAGGTCCCAGTGTGCCCTGTATGCTACAACTTTGCATGGTCTTCATATTACAACAATGTTGACTTGTTTATACTGGAATCAACTAGGTGGCTCAGATTTACCACCATATAAAACATGATTAACTACATTATTCAGAGGGGTACACGAGTATGACACATCATTTTTTTTATTTTGTTGTGAGAATGGTCAAACATGGTTGACCGCAAAGGCTTCACAGTGGAATGCCCTCACCCGCAGCTACCATCCTAACAAAGCCAAAGTTAAGAGGAGCTGTGTTTGATTGCTGTATCGCTGGACGGTCACAGTTCATCAAATTGGTTCAAAGACTTTTGAAACTATAGGGTTGCAAAGGGGCGGAAACTTGAGCTCAGGAATTTTGGAAATGCTTAACTTTTTTGTAGCCTATAACAGCTTTTTTTTCACCAACCTTTATACATTTATTTTAGGATTTTATCCCATTTTCACCTAATTTGGTAGCCAACTTACTCTGAGCTAGTGTCCAGATACCCTCTACTAACTAACTGTTGAGGATTGGGCACACAGCCCAGCCGGTCGGTAATACCAAGGGGAGAGACAACTCCTTGACTATCAGCTCGCAACTGTAATTCCAACACCAGACAGGGTTGCTGTTGTGTGACAAACTCTCAAGCTGAGATTAAACTAACCACCCTCGGGGAGCGGCGGCCCAATAGGCCCCTCCCTCTGGGATCTGGCCATACTCGGATCTGGTGAGACCACCGGTCCCCGGAGGGCAGCTGCACCGGAACACGATGCATTAGACCACGACACCACCGCAGACCCCTATAACAGGGAACTGAAATGTAGCCTAGTTGGGGGAAAAAAGCATCAAATGCAATTCTAGATCTAGATCTTTAATGCAAATTCAGTTGAATTTTAACCCTGTACTGTGCATTCCTCCATCACATGCACAGCTAATTCCTAGCATCCTGCACACCAAGAGGGCTGTAGAATCCATTAAAGTTCTACTCACAGATAGATTGTCAAAAATGTCATTTAAAAAAAATTGTATTAGAAATGTTTGCCTGCATGTCTGCTATGACAAAACAAAATGTGAACAGTATGTCTGTATATGACAAGGTAAATACAGTTGGTATAAATAACCCCCAAATTCCCAATTTATTCCTGTTAATTCCCATGAATTCCTGTGAATTTCCATGGAAACCTTTCAAGTATGAATATTCCCAGAGTTTTGCAACCCTATTTGAAACAACATGTAAGATAGGTTATTAAGCTATGCTGTGGTATTTGAACAGTGCTTATTAAACACATACTCCTGGGTAGATACACAAAAGTGAAAATAGAGCAGTGATTGAATCCTTATGAAACACAGTGAGTGAGATCACAGGGTTAATTGAAGGCCAGCCATTGGACAGACTCGCATGTCACCTGCGCAGATGGTTAAAACAGCGTTTGAGCCCAGCATTTTTCCTGGTCATGCCACATGGAACTGCACTTGCATACGCTTCTGTGTTTTAATATAGCAAGCCATGATATCCTACATGTACCACCATGCCCTCATATTATTCAGTGGCATACTATTCGGTGTTAAGTCTGTCAAACCCAAAATGTAGGAGCTCTGACTGGGGTTAATACTAGTCGACCTAGATTCCACCTACATCACAACCTCGCTTCATTATTTTTTCACCATTCTGTAAAGCCGTCTCCATGGAGACGCCCGTAGCAGGGGGACGGATATAAATAGCCCTCTCCAACCAACATCTTGGTTGCCATCCTTGTTGTCGTCATGGAAGCGGGATCCCGTCAACCCACTTGATATGCCAGGGGCCCCTCCATTGGAGAAACCTTTGTCATGCCTCATGATCCATTAGTCCTTTGTCTGACTGTGCTTCTCTTAATGTTGACAGGTTACTTCATATACGACTTCTTTGACATGGTTCTGAACCAGAAGATCAGCCAATCGTGGGAGCTTCTGTTCCATCATATAGTGGTAAGTGGTTCCAGTAGTATCTTCAAGGTTGGAGGTAGACCTTACTCCTTTCCACTTGGAACAGAGGTTTAGTATCAGATTATCTTTCAAATAAGATAAGAACTTTAGCAATCCCTGGGAAGGGGGAATGTGGGCGTAGCCTCCTTCATCCTCTCCAAACCTAATAGCTAGCTAACACACACATATTGTGTGTTGTGTTTTGTTTTGTTTTTGCTGCCAAATCAATTGCCCCAAGTTTTACTACTCCTACATTTGCTCTGTGTTCCCAAGCACAGAAACACACCACAAACTATAAACAGTTTAAGCCCATGCCAAACCAAATCACCATACAGTAGCACATGTTGGCATGCAAGTGCCTTTCTCGAGAGCAGAATACCTGTTTTTCTCGTCAAGCTGCATGAGAAAAAAAAAGATGTCAGTTCAAGGAAGGAGTCTGCGCCCCCCACACCCCTCCAAGCAACCTGTCTGACATCCCCATGAGAATGCTGATCGCGTCAGGGGCACTCAGCAGCACTCTTCTTCATTATCCTCACCCTGCCCCTGCTATTCACTACGCTTCATTAGATAATGGGTCTCAATTGTATGCATCTGGTGTGAAGAAATGACATTGTTGCATCATGGCATTGTTTCTGAAGTGGTTTGTTGTTCATCAGTGTTCTTGGGGGGGAAAAAACAAAAACGGGGTGTCCTTGTTGTCATGAGAGCTGGTCTTTGGTGCTGATACTGTACAAGAGCCAAGGGAATGTCTTTGGATTCAGATAGGAGCAGCTTTACCTTCCTCCAGGTCTGATTTCAAACACTCAGACCTTGAAAATCAACCTTTCATTAGTATAAATTGGCAGCAGCAGCAGCAGCATCATGCTCGAGGGTTCCTCCAGTGCGCCGGTTTGGTTTGACACACTGACAATGCTACTGACCTTTTTAGAGATTTTTTTGTTGCATCATATTTTAATGCTATTTACTTAACAGACTGTTTGGGGCAATTGATATGCATTTTTGATTTCTTCTTGAGAGGATTTAAGTGGATTTGCATCTGCATCTGAGGTATGTATCGTATATGGATATGGCAAGTGTGTATTCTTACATGTAAATGTCTGGTAAAATCGATGAGGGCATCAATGCACATGTGCTGATGAGTAATACAACACAAACCCTCACAGGTATATGACTCCATACGAGCCAGTTGCATTCACAGTGTGATCTGAATTGGTCAGCGGAAGTCCTGTGGAGTTGGAAGACTGGACTGTTACACACTGTCCAGTCTGCCAGCTCCCCAGGCTCTGATTAGATGTTAGCACTATAGCAGTTTGGTGACCCAGTGGGCTTTGGCTCAGTCCCTCTCTCAGTTGCGTCACCCTCCCAGCTCTCGCTGTCTGAAGGGAAAGCAGCCCTCCAGACCCCATTTGGAGGTTTTGTTGTTTGTTTTTTTCTCCTTCCTTCCTGTCCTGCGATCTCGTTCAGGGGGTCTTCTCTGGATAGCTGCCCCATAGATGTTCAACAGTGGTGGGAGAAAATAACACCTTTTATTCACATAGTCACTCTTTCTTTTTTCCTTTTGACTCTCTTTTGTTGTCACTCACGCTCTCCCTCTCTTTCTCATGATGCTTATATCTTCTCGTTCAAGAAAAGGGATATTTTCCTGTGTTGCTCAGTCATTATCCTTTCCTTTCCGTGCACCTCACACTCCTTTCCTTGTCTTCCTCCCACTTCATTGCTCTTTCTCTCTCTCTTCCTCCCTTTCTGCTGTCAACTCCTGGGGTTCGGGCTGTATGATAAATAAAGTGTTTTGTGAGTTGAGATGAAAAATAAAGACAGAGACCTCTATTCTCTCCTTCTCTCTCTCTCTCTCTCTCTCTCTCTCTCTCTCTCTCTCTGCCTTGCTGTCCATTTCCAAGGGGCAAAGCAAAAAAACAATCGTTGTTTTTGTCCCCCACCTGATCCCAGAACTCCCTTATGAATGTCACTCACTTCATAATCCTCTAAAGGGGGTTCTCTGGAATTCACGCTAACGCCAAAGAGTTAGCATAACAAGGCGAGCTGTGTTGATCCCAGTTGTAGTGAAAACGGAAAATTATACTAAGCAGTCAAACGTTCCATGGAAACGTGTTTTTTTCCCTGTTAAGTAGAGTGGAGATAGAGGGCTGGCTGAGAACGCTGCGGGCTCTGCTACAATGACATGGGTGCAGGAGGGGTGACAGCAGCACAGAGGGGCCTCTTATCCACCCTGACCTTCCACCCCTCCCCTTCCTTTGGGAAACAGGAAGTCCTGATGCCTTGGCCAGAAATAGGGCGCCTGTATTTACGTCACCGGTCCACTCCTAGATCTGAGGAGATAAAATATATAATGTATATGTTGCCTACACATCTTGTATAGGGGGCTAAAGGTCTGGGAACCTGAAAGTAAATGGTAAATCTGTCAAAACGTCGTATTTTTCAGAATAGAGAAAGTTGTTTTTAGGCGATCACTGCAGTTAAAGTAATGTTTTTGAAAATTCTTTTGACTGGGTTCATGGAAAAACAAGGAATGGTTAACGCTCCCATGGCTTGTAAAAAGCACTCCTCCTGTAAGCTGCCCCAGTTGGCGATGACATTTGGAAATACTGAGGTTGTTAATATGAGTGAGGATAGATGGATACTTACTCCTACTGCACAGGAGTTTCTTATACACACAAAAATATATGGGCAATGAATAAGTCACATGACTCTCCAGCCACAGCCATCTGCAATGTTTTTGAAGATTTCCACCTTGTGTCTGCTGTTTCCATCCACAAATTGCTCTCATCCCTCTCTTGTTAAGCAGAATTGAGTTCTATTAGAGAGCCCTAGTGCTGGTCTGAAGGACAAGGTGGGTGTCACGAGCTAACCCGCTGTGCACAAGACTTAGCAACCACCAGAACCACTATTATCATCCGATATGCTGTCTGCCATTCCATTTACCACTGGGTTTATGAGATGAGATAGCCTGCCGGCAATACTGCCTGTTAGTCTAACAGCTACGTTAGTCATGATTCCATTGGCTTGTCTTTTGCTGCTGCCTTAGAATGCCTCTTAGATTCTGCTGTGCTCACACTGCTCCTACTGTCTTCTACTTCTCTGGTCTGTGCTGCCACTCTTTGGACTGAACCTCCCGACCTTCTCATGGATCCTCTCTTATGGTGCATTCGTTTATAACTGGGAGGTGGCAATTTGCGACTTGCTACTAGGAATGATTAAATAAAACACAGCATGAACTCGCACTTCCTCGTCGCAAATTCGGATATGTTTCTCAGCCCCCAGTTGCTCGAATGCACTACATATAACTAGGTAACTGTGATATAATGGTATATAGCTCGAATGCACACAGGTCGGAGGTAGGTATTTTGCCACTTGCGACTTGCCACCTCCGACCACAAACGAACGCACCATTAGACCCCTAGCCCCAAAATCTCCACCCCCCCCCATCCATGCCCATACATTGGAGAATTCTCCCCCTCAACATTCTCTACTGGGCCATAGAACATAAACCTTAGATATGAATGGAACTTGTGTCAGTTTACTGGAGTTGACAGTTGAGTAGTAGCATTGGAGGAGCTCCCTGCTCCCTCAGAGAATTGCTGAATCCCAAATCGCGCACTTAGGCGCAAGTGCAGAGCACTCGCGGCCTTGTGGCCTTACATGCGCGTTCCCGCTAAGTCCACAAGGGCTCAGGGTAGTCCCAAAACGGAATCGCTAAGTCCACAAGTGCGCCACTGCCGCCATTTTGCGCACTTTAACCGCACTTACCGAAAGTCCGCAATTTCACGGATTTAGGAGCAGAAAATACCCACAGCCCACCGCGTCTCATGTGACACAGTGCTTGAGTGCATCCGAGTCATGATCCAAGTGCTGTCCCATTTAATTCACGGCCCTGCACCCTCTGGCCCTTCCAGCTGACGTCAATTAAGTGCTCAGGCCTCAGGCCACAAGTGCGAGGGGCCGCAAGGGTGGTTTGCGCACTCAGATTGGGATTCAGCTAATGTCGCTTTCACAGGACTTTCCAGTTGGAAGTGACCATATTTGGTTGTCATAGGCGGTGTCTCTGAAGGTGTGTCGGCAGCATGTCACGGAGCTGGAATGTGATCCCAGCCTGATGGTCCTTCACCCTAGACCTATACTTCTCTTTCTCTCTATTCTGTCAGGGTCCTTTCCTGTCTGCATGCTGCTACTGTCACCAGTTTCACGTACGTCTGGAATTTGCAAGCTTGCAGCCTGTTATGGTCCCAGTGCTGCCATCAAGGCTGAGTGCATGCCGTAGCCTACCATCTTCTCTGCTCTCACATTCCGCATTCTTCGCCGTTGCTCCACTTCAGTGTACGATAAAAATATGGCAGAAGTTCCTTTGGAATGAAAATGTGGATTGTGTTAATGTGGAATCAAGCGACAAATGTCTCTAAATATTTTATCACAATATGAAGTTTGTTGCGTTTCTTAAAGGATAATTCAAGTCTATGATTTTGTAGCCTCTAAACATATGTAATATGTGTCTTGTTTACAATGAACTTAAACCAAACCAGAAAATTTCATTATTTTTAATAGGAAGTTCAATAAACTGAATGTGGTAGAAGCCATCTCGAGCGAACATGTCATTGTCAACTTGTCATTTTTTGTGTGAGTGTGTGCGATCGCATACTTTTAGTTTTGTTGAACTAACTTCATAGGGTATTCTAGAGCTAGAGGGTTAGCATGGTTAGAGCTAGAGGGTGAGCATGGTTAGAGCTAGAGGGCTAGCATGGTTAGAGCTAGAGGGTGAGCATGGTTAGAGCTAGAGGGTGAGCATGGTTAGAGCTAGAGGGTGAGCATGGTTAGAGCTAGAGGGTGAGCATGGTTAGAGCTAGAGGGTTAGCATGGTTAGAGCTAGAGGGTTAGCATGGTTAGAGCTAGAGGGTGAGCATGGTTAGAGCTAGAGGGTGAGCATGGTTAGAGCTAGAGGGTGAGCATGGTTAGAGCTAGAGGGTGAGCATGGTTAGAGCTAGAGGGTTAGCATGGTTAGAGCTAGAGGGTTAGCATGGTTAGAGCTAGAGGGTTAGCATGGTTAGAGCTAGAGGGTGAGCATGGTTAGAGCTAGAGGGTGAGCATGGTTAGAGCTAGAGGGTGAGCATGGTTAGAGCTAGAGGGTGAGCATGGTTAGAGCTAGAGGGTTAGCATGGTTAGAGCTAGAGGGTGAGCATGGTTAGAGCTAGAGGGCTAGCATGGTTAGAGCTAGAGGGTGAGCATGGTTAGAGCTAGAGGGTGAGCATGGTTAGAGGTAGAGGGTTAGCATGGTTAGAGCTAGAGGGTTAGCATGGTTAGAGCTAGAGGGTGAGCATGGTTAGAGCTAGAGGGTTAGCATGGTTAGAGCTAGAGGGTTAGCATGGTTAGAGCTAGAGGGTTAGCATGGTTAGAGCTAGAGGGTTAGCATGGTTAGAGCTAGAGGGCTAGCATGGTTAGAGCTAGAGGGTGAGCATGGTTAGAGCTAGAGGGTTAGCATGGTGCACCCGCCTCAGGTCCCCGTCCTCCTAGATGTTTTTTGTTGTTGTTGTCCTCGTTATTTTGCTTCTGGGTATTTGTTGACACGTTTCGATGTGGCAAATCCCCGGAAGTGCAGGCTTCGTGAACATGCTTTGTTTACATGGAGCAACTAGTCAAGGAAAACACATTTTTCTTTATTGTTTTGTGGGTGTCTAGTTGTTGAGCCTAATGTTGTTCTAGGGTGGAATTCTCCTTTAAATTTTAGACCGAATGTTCGAACCGCTTTTTTGAGTTGTCCAGGGCCTCTTGGTATTCCTTATAAGCCATACCAGGAATCAGGTTTGCATAGCACTGAATCTATTTGCTAAAGAAGTATTCCAGAGGTCTTCCAGTTTCCCACTCTGACACACCCCTTTTGGCCAGGGCTCCCCTCCTGTGGGTTGAGGGAGCAGAAGGAGCGCTGTGGTATTTTTGCAAATGCTGCAACTCCAATGTCATCATGTCCGTCAGCATCGAGCTTTAGTATGTGTTGCTTTCGCCTCCATTGTGTCAGCGTGAATGTTATTCAAAACAATACAATACAACCAAAGTGGGAGAACGTTAGAATGGGAGTGCCTGGTATGTACTGTGAAGTACAACAGCAGAATATAATGAGATTTGGAGAGAGATGGGGAGCGAGCAGCGGTCAGGTTGAACGTGGAGGAGAGGAGAGGGAAGGAGGTGGAGTCTGTCTGTGTGGATTCTTGGTGGGAGAAGCGTGGTGTGTGTTTATGGTAACATCTCTCTGGAGAGGGAGCCCCCTCTCTCCTTCTTCAGTGTGCGTCTCCAGACAGAAGCAGAGACATCTGGTCTCCACATGAACCACATCCCCCTCCATACACACACACACACACACACACACACATCTGAAGGGGTAGTAGGGGGCCCCTGTGTAAGACTCCCTGCACCCTCAAACAACAGACACTCTTCCTGCCCCCAATGTCTCTACACACACCCCTTCCCCATCTTTGCTGCATGCCGCACACAAACATTCTCTCTCTCTCTCTCTCTCTCTTTCTCTCCCTCTCTCTCTTTGTCTCTCCCACTCCCTCTCCCTTTCTCTCTCTCCCTCTCCCTCTCCCTCTCCCCCTCTCACTCTCCCTCTCTCTCTCTCCCTCTCTCTCTCTCTCTCTCTCTCTCTCTCTCTCTCAAACCTACTCTCCACCCCCATATTCCTACACCCACACAATCAAAACATCTGCCCACCCCGCCTGGATCCACCCACTCAGAACAGTCTCCACCCCCCTCACATGGCTGCAGACACAACCAAGGGGACCATCGGTTCCTTGTTTTTGTGATTCTGCCTGAAACCTTTTCTACCATTTTCCCAATGCATTTTGTCAGAAGAGGATCTTGTTTTCCATTACATTTTGTAGTTCTAAATGAAGCAGACTTTATCCAGAGGACCCTCGGTTTTATGCAAACCATATTTTCATGATTTACTGCCCCCGTCTTTTCCAGTATGGAGGGTGTTCCATGCTTCGCAGTGTAGTTGTGAAGAATTTGTCATTTTTGTGTAGGGCCTCCTCCAATATGAGATCAGCATCATATCTGTAAATCAGCCGACCAAAAACATGCAGTTTCTGTGGTGTAGTTCTAAATAACGTAATCAGTCAGTTTCTTTGAGACCCGGGAGTTAGGAGCTTGAAAAACATTTGCCATGGTGAACGGAAATATTCCTCCGTTGTCATCGTGTTCCCATATGTCAGGTGGCCCTCAAAGTCCATACAGTGTGAAACATGGTGAAATCCCCACCATGATATGAATACCAACCAAAGAGGTTAGGCAGGAAGCACACAGTACACAGATGTACTATATTTAACAAGGGACATATTTGAGCAGTTGGCTTGGAAACCAGGAATGTGGTTCATCATGAAATCTTCTGAAACCAGAGACACAACTATGTTGAGTGACAAAACAGGTAATCGAGGTGAGGCTTGGAGGACAGCACCATAGATAGCATTTGTCGGGTTGTCACTCCCTCCCTGCCTCCCTTACTCCGTTGAATGTTGAACTGCGTTTCTCTGTTGGAACCACAAGAGGCAGTATTCCCAGCACACCAAAATCAACCCGGCAATCTCCACTGCACAAGTAGAGTAGCTGTGAAAGTGATCTCCACTGCACAAGTAGAGTAGCGGTGAAAGTATTGGACTCCCACCCGGGAGATCAGACCGACCACGACTTTATCCCTTACCTTTGTCCAGAAACAGAAGTTGAACCAATTGCAGCAAAATAGCTAACGTTTCAGGAATCATCAGTGTAACTCCTTTAGCCACTGACCGCTACCATTAATGTTATGGAAGCTGCTACTAGTTGTTGTGAGCTCATGAGCTAACTGGCTATCCCGCTCTTATTGTGCTGGATTAGCAGCCACGCACATAAGCCAGGCTTGGCCTGGCCTGGTTTTTTGTAGTGTCACTTGTGCTCCACACAGGGGTTGAGAATGAGATTGAAAGAGAGAGATTGTGTGTGAGAGAGAGAGAGAGAGAAAGAGATGGAGAGAGAGACCTAACTTGGCTGAGAGCCAGCAGGATACCTCAGTGGATTCCAAAGCATGTACGTGTATGGTTTCTTAAGAAACTATGGTGTGTATTATTGTACAGTTGAGTGTTTAGTTTGAAATGGGGATGGGCTGCACAGGGACATTCTCCCTGACTACGCAACTTGTGTAGAGAGGGACAGTCTATTTATAGCTGAATTAGGTTGTTTAAAAATTTTTATACATTTTTTTAGATAATACTCATTGCTTTTTAGTCAATCCTCCTATCATGTTATCTGTTGAAAGGTAGGCTAAAGTTTGGGTCAGAAGATAGTTTGGGTCCTTTCAGTATAAACATCTATGAAAATGTGAGTTGGTCTGTTGGTCGAAAATCACATTTTCAATCAATTAGTAGTAATAAGGATTCCGTTTTTAGATTGACTTTGTTTGCCAAGAGCTGACGTGAGTGAGTCATTTCCAAAACACACAAATGCGACTCACATTTCCACATCCCATCGCCTAGCAACCACAACAAACACATGCCAATGAGTTAGATTTCTATTCCACAGACCTAACTGAATAAAAAAATCAAATATTTCTTCCTTGGTTTCAAGCCAGGGAAACTCCCTTACATTCCTTTACAAACTCCCTTACAGTTTTTCAGTTTAGTCTACACTGACATTAATTACATTTTCCCACACGCAATATCAGAATCAGATTACTCCTAAATTGATTTTGTAAGCCGCTCTCTCTGCTATTAAGTATTGTTTAATTATTACACTGAAATATTTGCATGAATGTGTATCTGCATGAATGTGTGTGTGTGTGTGTGTGTGTGTGTCTCGCACACACACTCTCACACGTTTGTCTGTGTTTACAGTATAGGACTTTGACCCGCCCTTCTCTCTCCTTCTCTCCTTGTTCATTGCTACCATCACCACTACCCAGCCTTAAACAAGACAGGAAGTCCTCCATAGGCTTTCAGTGTGACTAATAAACAGATTATATTTATTTTTCGTTTCCATGAAATGAAAAAGCATCCAACATCAAATCAGCGTCAATCCGCACTCCTCGCTTGTTTAAACTTTGCTTGTTTGCTGTGGCACCTCCTGTAGTGGTTGCTAAGGTCAACCTGATGAGTGCACCCCAACCTTAGCCTGACACACATGGACTTGTGTACACACACGCACACACACATACACACACACACACACACACAAACACACACACAGTAAACAAAACCCAGTCTCAAAAGCATCAAACACACCCCATCTGCCGCGCCTTGCTTTTGGCATGCCTACAGATTATCACTTTGTGTGTGTGTGTGTGTGTGTGTGTGTGTGTGTGGGAGATGGAGAGTGTTGCACAGGGAGGGTGGGGAGGGTCTCGTGACTGAGAGCTGTTTATGTGTTGCTGTTATATTTGGGGTCTGTGGAATGTGTAGGATGTACTGCCTCGCTGTCCACCATGGCTGGACCTTGTGTTTACTTTGACCTTTGACCCCTCTCTCTGTCTCACTCACTCACTCACACTCTACTGCCCAGGGTACAAGGTGACCTTAACCTCAGATCTGGGATCAGATTTCCTTCACCTTATCAGTTTTATCACCATCAAGGGGGTGAAGTTGCAACTGACCCTACATCACTGACCAGGGGCAACAATGGCTCTATCTCACCCTGCATCCCCCGTCGAGAGAGAGAGAGAGAGAGAGAGAGAGAGAGAGAGAGAGAGGTGTGGAGGTGAAGAACTGTGTCTGTCTGCCTGTCGGTCAAGGCAAGCTGTCATCTCAGGTCATTGTTTCCATCAGATTTGATTCTTATCCTCCCCTCTCTTCTTTTCACCCTTCTGTCTTTCCTTCTGAACAGGAACAGGATATGATATCACTGTCAACTCTCTCCATGGTTCTATTCCCTGGGGCAGGTAGCAACAAGCATGGAAACCAAGGAAACTTGTTTTAGGTCCTCACACCCCCCATCTCACCTGCTCTTGTTGTCGTGGTGATGTCGATCCGTCCGCCAGTGGCCGAGTCAAGAGATGCGGTATTTCAGGGAGATGATGACAGAATGTCCCTCACCACAGTCGCCAGTGTGGCACAAAGAAGTCTTCAGTACTGTAGGTCCACTTTTTTCTACAAACCACGGCAAATATATAACAATTCAATAATTGATCCAAAAACATGCTCATTACTAGAAATGGTGCTTTGAGCACACAAACCTCCGCCCGTGAATGCATTTCATGGCTCTGTGCGCACGCACAAGAAGGACATGTAGATTTGGCTTGGATGCGTCACAGAAAAACGCTCCTCAGTCCAGAGCTCATTGTAGCACATGTCACATCCACCCCTCTCTGCCCCCCCATAGCAGCATGTCCCCGCAGCCCCTGGTCGTCCATGCAGCGCATGTCTGTCTGTTTGCGCCACTTTTAATTGGATTATATCAGCTGTGCTGTGTGAAAGCCAGGCCTTACCCTGGGTTTAGCAGGGGGAAAGCCTGCTAACGCTGAATCATTCTAATGGGGCGCAGGGGCTCTCTGGTGAATCCAGGGGCTGGTGGGGAGGGTGGGGCAGGGGGAGGCAGGGGGGGGGGGTGGTTACAGAAGGCTTCCAGCTCGCGGTCAGGCATGATGTGAGGATTCATCCGCCCTCCAGGTTGACTCACCCGACCCAGGCTTCAGTCCTAATCCAAGCCCATAGAGAGACCTATGGCTGGGCTCAGGCCAACGGAGCCCCCCCCCCTCTCCCTTGGTGAGAGTGGTGACAGGTCAAAGGTGTGAATCGTGCTCGTTCATACACATTCTTTTGGAGTGTAGCCAGCTTTTTATGGTGTATTCCTCTGTTCCAGGGGTGAACTCCATAAGCTTGTCCCGTTTGCCTGCCAGGTGAAGGTGTCTCACACGTAGGTGTGTAAGGTGTGCGCGTGTGGGTTGTGTAAGCTGTGTGTGTGTGGGTTTTGTAAGCTGTGTGTGTAGGCATGTGAGGTGTGTGTGTGTGTAGGTGCGTAAGGTGTGTGTGTGTAGGTTGTGTAAGCTGTGTGTGTAGGCATGTGAGGTGTGTGTGTGTAGGTGCGTAAGGTGTTTTTCTTACAGCGCCTTCTCACCTCCTCCCATCAATGATTATTATCCAACCCAAGGGCAGCGAGGGAATTATTGTCTGTAACAGTAAATGTGCGCACACATATGGGGAGACTGATGAGAGAGAGATTGTATCTTGCTCACTTCAAACTGCAGACTACCGCAGAATAACTTGTTGCAAGTTGTGCAGCCAGTAAATCAATGTAATATTTGTATATGATCAGCCCAATATTAAAGGGGCACAGTCACACTTGTTTCAGTTGATATCATTTGGATTAAATGCTTAAATTATATGTGTAGAATTTTTGAAATCAGTCAGTATAGCCGTTTCCCTACATGGAAAACGGAATCGTGTAAATCACAGAAAAAACATGTCCAGTGACGTTGTTGCTGTCTTCTGCGCAGGGAAATCTCTACTGACAGTGATTTCAAAAAGGCCTACACACAGAATTTAAGCATTTAATGTAAATAATATCAACTGAAACAAGCGTGACTGTGCCCCTTTAAAATAAATATTCCAGATCTTATGCGGGTACGGTATTTTGAAATTCAGAACAGACTCTAGTCTACACCATAGAGGTTTCTTATCAAATTGTTCTAAAAGGCTTTTATTTGACATCTGCACTTCCTGTTTTGACTAAAATAGATACATGTGATGTTAAGGAAAGATAAGCCATGTTGTAGATTAATGGCGGTTGTTATGGAAGCTTAACATGTGTGTCGTGTATGCGTCCGTCCATCCGTGTGTGTGTGTGTGTGTGTGTGTGTGCATGCGCACAATACACATATTTGTTTTTCTGTGCACACATTGTAACCTGTGTATATGTGGCTGCACATTAGTGTGTGTGTGTGTGTGTGTGTGTGTGTGTGTGTGTGTGTGTGTGTGTGTGTGTGTGTGTGTGTGTGGGGTGCAGGCGTCGGGCGATAAGGGCACAGGAGGCTTGTATAAGGGTCCTCGGTGACTCAGAGGCCAGGCTTGTTTGCCTGGCTGGCTTCTCTCTGGTGGACTATCCCTCACAGGAGGACCCAGGTCACACAACTCATTAGCTAACAGCAGCACAAGATGAACCCCCCTGTCCACACACACACACACACACACACACACACACACACACACACACACACACATATATATATGGCCTTGAAAACAAGTGATTGATAAGAGAGGGGAAAAGTAGAGGGGTCAGAGGAGAGGGTAGCAGGGAGTAGGTGAAGAACAAAGAGATACCATTTATGTGTTTCTCAGAGATTAGATGCCTTTTAGAGCTTTGAACATGTCATTGTGTCCTTCTCATTTATTCTGCCCTAACTGCATTTCAACCAGGAGTTAAAGAATTCCTCACTCTGGAGATCTTAGCCATGATGTCAGCCACAGTAATAACCAGTTTTGTCTGTCTAGCCAGGGTTGTTATTGGTGCGGGCAGTGTTGTCTGTAGAAGTGTTATTATTTCCTGACTTGCTAGGGAGTGAGGGATCTCCAGAGAGATCTTTGTTTGTGTGTGAGATTGGCGTGTAGATGTGGTGTACAGTAGGTCTTATTCTTAGTCTTAGTCATTAGTGCTCTCATGTGGGTGTAACCCTAGGTCAGGAGTGTGTGTGCGTGCGTGCGTGCCTGCGTGCCTGCGTGCTTGCGTGCGTGCGTGCGTGTGTGCGTGTGTGCGTGTGTGTGTGTGTGTTGATCGGTCCATCAGTTTCAACCACATGCATGCCAGCAGGTCTATGAGACATAAGCACCTGTCCTTCCAGTGTGGAATGTCACAGCAACATGTGTGGCTCAAAAAAACCATATGACTCTTGTTGATATTTCCCTGCCAGTGTCTGCTATTGTAATGGTTGAAGTTCAGCTTGGGATTTTTGTTTGTTTGGTAAAAGCAGCTAAATCAGTTCTGTTTGTCAGTGGTTGCTGCTATTTTTTTGGAGTGCAATTATCCCGTTGAGGCTAGAGTTGCAAAGGGGACACTTTCTGGAAATTTACCATAGGAAGTTAAGCTTGGGAATTTTTTATATGTTTACCTTTTTTGTAGCCTATAACAGCTTTTTTTTCAACAACATTTTATTTTCACCTAATTTGGTAGCCAACTGACCCTGAGCTAGTGTCCAGATACCCTCTACTAACTAACTGTTGAGGATTGGGCACACAGCCCAGCCGGTCGGTAATACCAAGGGGAGAGACAACTCCTTGACTATCAGCTCGCAACTGTAATTCCAACACCAGACAGGGTTGCTGTTGTGTGACAAACTCTCAAGCTGAGATTAAACTAACCACCCTCGGGGAGCGGCGGCCCAATAGGCCCCTCCCTCTGGGATCTGGCCATACTCAGATCTGGTGAGACCACCGGTCCCCGGAGGGCAGCTGCACCGGAACACGATGCATTAGACCACGACACCACCGCAGACCCCTATAACAGGGAACTGAAATGTAGCCTAGTTGGGGAAAAAAGCATAAAATGCAATTCTAGATCTTGCAACATGATCTTGGTTAAAACAAGCTGATTTAATGCAAATTCAGTTGAATTTTAACCCTGTACTGTGCATTCCTCCATCACGTGTGTAGTGCATTCTTCCATCACATGCACAGCTAATTCCTAGCATCCTGCACACCAAGAGGGCTGTAGAATCCATTAAAGTTCTACTCACAAAAACATTGAGTGTCCTAACGGGAGACTGTATGTCTTCAAATTGCCTTTCAAAGTTTTACCCTCATGATCCCACATGTGACCTTGTCTACAGTACAGTTTAAACCCACCGCTGTTCATGGTGTAGTGGTACAGCTCCCATACCGAGGCTCAAATCTCGTCTCCAGGTCTACTATGTTGTTGTTATCCTACGTACCTTTGTCTGTCGCCTTCTCTCATTCAACATGTAACAAAGTGCTCACAAATACGGAAGTCGGACGGGCTGTGCACTATGCTCTTTTAAACTAATGTGATTTATCAGGCATCATTTAAGGTTGTATTGGCTAGTATTGACTTCAACAATAGCTCCTTTGATTAGTTTGTGTGCTATGAAAAAATGTTGATGAGTTATTGGACGGTTTAAACAGGATTGTGAGGGGTCGTGTGGAGAGAGTCAAGTCACTGATTGGCTGTTGACAGTGTATTTCTTTGATGATGGCCTTTCTCATCAAATGCTTGCTGACTCATGCGCACACAGACATGTGCGTACGCACACAAAGACTCACTCACTGGACACAAGGGAGACTGTGGGGTTGGTTCTATGACATAAGTCTGCACGGTTATACTGTAACTGATTTTTTTTTTACCAAGGAGGTTCTATAGAGTTTGACTTGAGTTGCTGTAGACTTAGATTATAGCAGCGTCCACCTAGTGGGCTTAGTGAGCTACTACCCATTACCTCACAGACTTAGGAAGTAACCAAGAAGACCTTCCCTACAATAAAGTCACATAAAGGGATCATTCAGTATATGTAATCATTATAATACAAAAACAAGAAATACTTTGTCAGAGGATATAACAGGGAGGCTGATCTTTACAGAGAGACATAGTTTATACCCGTCGTGACTGGAGTCATGAGATCTTACTGTGTGTCCTGGCGAGAGTGTTAAACCCCATGACTGCCTCAGATGAGATGCCTGTTAGCACTCACTGAATCACATGCACTGTCTGTTTCATAGGCAGTTACAGTGCACTTTACTTACTCTTCCCTACTTGTGGACCCACAACAGTGTGAAATAAACACAGACACACTTTCACGTTATTGCATGAGTTCATACCCAACTGTCCCTTGGATAGAACTTTACCACCTTTAAAACCCTGGATAGAACTCTACCACCTTTAAAACCCTGGATAGAACTCTACCACCTTTAAACCCTGGATAGAACTCTACCACCTTTAAAACCCAGGATAGAACTCTACCACCTTTAGAACCCTGGATAGAACTCTACCACCTTTAAAACCCAAGATAGAACTCTACCACCTTTAAAACCCAAGATAGAACTCTACCACCTTTAGAACCCAAGATAGAACTCTACCACCTTTAGAACCCTGGATAGAACTCTACCACCTTTAGAACCCTGGATAGAACTCTAACTTTACCACCTTTAAAACCCTGGATATAACTGTACCACCTTTAAAACCCTGGATAGAACTCTACCACCTTTAAACCCTGGATAGAACTGTACCATCTTTAAAATCCTGGATAGAACTCTACCACCTTTAAAACCCTGGATAGAACTCTACCACCTTTAAAACCCTGGATAGAACTCTACCACCTTTAAACCCTGGATAGAACTCTACCACATTTAAAACCCTGGATAGAACTCTACCACCTTTAAACCCTGGATAGAACTCTACCACCTTTAAACCCTGGATAGAACTCTACCACCTTTAAACCCTGGATAGAACTCTACCACCTTTAAACCCTGGATAGAACTCTACCACCTTTAAAACCCTGGATAGAACTCTACCACCTTTAAACCCCTGGATAGAACTCTACCACCTTTAAACCTTGGATAGAACTCTACCACCTTTAAAACCCTGGATAGAACTCTACCACCTTTAAACCCCTGGTTTTTCCCGTACATGTACAGTAAAGCACATGTGTTTGAGCTCCAGCAGCCTTAAACGGGTAGTTCCGAATTTTGGACATTGAGCCTAACGAGAGAATGAGAGACCGCATGCAATCAGCTGAAAATGTTCCCCATCAATCAAAAACACGATGGGTAAGTCGTGAATGAGGCTCTATGTCCAACATTCTGAACTACCCATTTAAAGCCTGATTTGCATTCTCACTTTCCCACTCATTTTGGCTCTTTCTTTCTCTCTCCCTCCCTCTCTCCTCTCCTCAAGGTCATCACCTGTTTCGGCATCTCTGTCCTCACCTCGCGCTACGTGGGCTTCGCCGTGGTGGCGCTCCTGGTCGAGATCAACTCCGTCTTCCTCCATCTCCGCCAGGTGCTACGCATGGCCAACCTGCCGGCCAGCACCCTGTACCGGGTCAACAGCATGGTCAACCTGGGCACCTACGTGGTGTTCCGCATCAACACCCTGGCCTGGATGACCCGCTGGCTGGTCCTGAACCGGGACAAGCTGCCCCTGCTGGCCTACACAGTGGGCAGCGTGGGCCTGGCCATCATGACGGCCATGACCATCGTCCTGTTCTACCGCCTGCTGCGGAGCGACTTCCTCAAGAGCAGCGGCCGCGAGGGGAAGAAGGAGAAGGAGACGTAGGGAGGAGAGGAGGACACGCCGACACGGGAATCGATACTCACACACACACACACACACACACACCGTCCAGCTTACTTTGTACCTAAGGCCCCTACTTTGACCAAGGAGAGGAGATGTTGAGCCTTAAGACACACAAACAAACACACACACACACACACACACACACATACACCTTGTCGTCCATACCCTGTACCTTCGACCTGTATTCTAGGGGTACTAAGTTAAAATCAGATTCTCTCCCTCCACCTGCCCCCCTCTCCCTTGCCTCTCCCTTGTGGGATCCAGACAGGCAGTCAGAAGGTTTACACACAGTCCTTCAGAAACACCCAGCTCCCTTGGACTCAGTATAATTTCAGCAAATAGCATCTTTATGCTGTATCCCTGTGTTGTCAAGTGTAAAGGTACAGTGACACTGATTCTTAAGTGTCGACACAGTGCTAATGATTCTGTACAAGAAAGGGCTTGAAGATGAATTACACCACCTACGAGCTTTAATAACATGGTGTTTAGGTGAAATATTTCTCAAACATATTTTGACATGTACGGAGAAAGCCAACTTTGCTCAAGACAAACACAAAGGGAGACTCTTCTGCCACAATTTTGAGTAGCTGTACATTTAAATGATAGCCAAAAGTATAGATGTTTAACACCAGGATATTTTTCACCATTTAATATATTGTAAGAGTGAGACATGTATATTGAATATATCTATCTTGAGGTGCAAAGTCCTATAGCACTGAATACTATAAAATATACCATAGGGAATTATTGGAATCCAAAACCTGTCTTCTTGAACTTCTGAACATGTGTAGTAACTATAGCACATAAGAACTGAAGACATTTTGTTTAGCCAAGCTGATTGTAATAACTAAACACCTGCTACCTCAAGGAAAGCCTGTAGCAGTTCTGTCTGTTTCTAACCTGAGCTTTGCTATATCAATGTTGTAAAGGGTTCAGCTATCTTGTTGCAAATTGGGAAAATAGTCCAGAAGATGGCCTTTTTTCTGAAAGATTAAAACAAACCTATTCTAATGAAGTGACCGTCTGATTAAAGTAGCCAGGTCTGTTCGATGCCTTCTGGCTCAGTAGCAGTGTGGATGTGGATGCTGCCAGACTAGTGAGGTTGAGGTCAAACTGAGGTGATAAAGTGAGGTCTTGTGATAATGAGACAAAAATAAGCTTGCTTGAAGAAAATGCAGCCCTGTTTACACATTGTAGTAAAGGCTGTTTTTGTCCATTTGAAGCCTGCTCATTTATTCAAGGGTGCACCTCTTGATTCTGGGGCCATAGTCACCATGACAACCCAGGGCCAAACCGCTATCATTACTAACTCCTCCCATGGCCGCCCACTCATGACATCCATGGGCCAATGAGATAGCATCTAATGACAGGGCTACAGTATGTAGCAGTCATTGGGGTGTTGTTCTTACATAGTTGGCCTATAGATGGCAGCACACTCCACACATTCTCAGACACACTGACCTCAGCATACTGTAGTTAAGAAGGGTGTTGTCTGTTAAGCTCTGGTACTGGGTCAGATCATTTTATATTCCCTTGAAGTAAAAGGTAGGATTGGGGAAAAGGTAATATGATCCATAATGTGTCTTGACGGGCAATTTCACAAGATTACTATACAGGCTGGCTATACAAACCTAGCTACAATCATAGCATTACAGACCTTGTGGGACATTGTGCTGAACATTTTATAATGTGATTTCTTTTTGTCTTGTTTTTGTTTTATATTTGTAATTTATTTGTACTCAAGAAATAATTGCCAAGGATGAACTATGGTAGACAACCACAAAGTTGTCCATTTGATGAATCATACTTATCCCATTTATGAAGAATTGTTCATTTACAGTGGTGATGATAGATTTGATTGAATCTTTCTATAAGAAGTGGTGATGAAAGGTGATGTGGTGGTGTATACAGTTCTAGAGTTATGTTCTATTTTGTTGCCTGTTGATATGTGGCTCTCTGACCAAATGCAGCCTTTGTTGCCAGTGTGTGAAACATCACTTCTCCAAGTTTCAGTCAGACAGCACAAGCCCTATAACTACAGTAATAGACTATTCTGCCATGTTACATGATGCCCGCGTGTCTGTCCATAGTCTCTGATCATGCATAGATGCTGATAGACAGTAGACTTTGCTAGTCGGTCGAAATCAGTGTTAGCTGTGGAGGCTCTCGTGTTGTTGGCTTGACTCTGCATGCACCTTTTCATGGAAAAGAAGATGTTTGCATTGGAATTGACCCAATGGAATGGATATGCTCACTACCCCCGCAAAAGTTCATGTTCCAGAAAAACAAAGGCCTTGCTGCACCTATGGAAATGAACAACACTAATGACATCATAGTCATAATGAAACTAATAAGAGTTGGTTTATTCAGCTTGCTACTCTCACTCCAGGAGAGATTGTGTTTGCTGCTCCAGTAGACCTTGACTAGACAGCAGAGAATGAAGGACTAAACTATTACAGTGAAGATAGTCCTAGTCCTGATTAGGTATCACCCAAAATGGCCTTGTTGTGATGCATCTTCTCTTGATGAATGATGTTGAAACCTCCCACGTGTGTGTATGTATGTACGTATTGTATGTGCATTTATCACTTCACGAGCAACTTTTTAAGGCAGCTTAGCTTGTATGGTTGGTATGGTGATGGTGATGAAGTGCTTGTGAGCTCATATTGCAGATGTCGTTGTATAAGCTAATATAATTGTAAGGATATTATATGATGGAAGTAAATTTAATTTTTGCTATGCCATTATGTAAAATAAGAACCAGGGTGGCCTAGGTGTGAAGCCTCCATATGTAGTACTCTTTTGTTACCACATGGGGGCCTCTTTTGTTACCACATGGGGGGCCCTTGGTAATGGAGGATGCTGCAGTTCAGACAGTGTTGCTATGGTGATGGTCCATGGTTGTGTCCCAGGATGCCTGAATGCCTCTCTGCCTCTTCCTACACTTGTCTCCTTTCCTTGATTACTAATGACTGATGATGAGGTAAATGCATATGTCCACCATCTTGCTTTTACCCATCCCTGTCGTCAACTGTCAGTGGTACTGAAAGATGGAAAAGAGGGCTAGCTTGAGGTGACTTGCTTTAGTCAGACCAGGTACTTTCTCTTACTATGTGGTCCTTATCATGTTTTCCCAGTGTCTGGTGAATTATGGTGTATTGTCTCTTGAGTGATTGAAAACTCTTTTTTAACAAGTCTACCTTGAAAGACTTGGTGCTCTGATGTTAAAATAAAAAAGTACAACCTGGGATCTTAAATAAACTGAGATGATGTAAATCCACCCGAGTTGGCTCTCAAACTCATCTTTCATACAATCGTGTCTAAACTATACATAGGATGATATTTTTATTTTTCTCTCTGTTTTTTGGATAAATATGTTTTTGTAATTAATACGATTCAAATGTGTTTGTTTATATCGTAACATTTGTTTCATGTGAAAATAATAAAAAATAATACTAAGGTAAAAACGTTGTCTATCCCTTTTTACGTTGTCTATCCCACGTTATAGGCGAAGATGTTTAGCGAACGTCATTATGCCATCGATGTGTGCGTGTTAATGATTGACAGATTAGTGCATACTCATGCAATTAAGTCTTATTAATCATTTAGATGTAGATTAGTTGAGAATTTTCCTAGACACACCAGTTAATTCAACAGCGCGGACCGGCAACTAGGCCTACATCTATTCTAAAAAGGGGGCGTGTCTCGGGTGTTGTCCATGGTGCTGAAAGAGACCTGTCAATTTATGTGCGTTGCTCAGTGTGGATTTTTATTTAAGATTAAGATCGACTTTAATAATCTCCAGGGGGAATTCTTGCCACATACACAACCTGACCAAGGAAACTGGCCCCAACGGCGCAGTCAGTGGTGCATAGATAGTTGGATAATGCACGGTTGCCAGCATATTAATCTGTTTGGTTAAAAGACATACATGTATCTGCAACTCGCTATTAGGCCTGCTCCTGGAGGCTTTTTGCTTCAAATGAAAATGCTACTCATTTTATGCTTCATGGTGTAGGCTACGGTCCAGCTGAAGATTTACATTTTACCATCTAGCTCTTTCTGAACCAAGCGCACATACAACCTAGGCTATCGATCCTCGCCAAAGTCGATGTAGGGCATAGCCAATCCTTCCAATCAGCTGCATTGCTGACCGAGTCTTGTCGTACCGTCATCTCGCGTGTTCCGGTCACGATGTCTTGTTTTCATCAGATGACAGTGGTCTACTGTACTAGCTCATCCAATATACGCGAGGAAGCGCCCATTGATGCGCCACTAGAAATACGCTCTGCTTGCATCGGCTTCATCAGAGTACCATCTTCTTTATTATTGACCTTTCTCTAAAGCTATCTTGCAACAATTTGGACTGACGCAGCGAGATCGTGCGGCAGTGAAATGAGATTTATCTTCTCCTTCAGAGGACCAAAGTGAACCAGGCGACGTCGTGGATTTTCCCTTTCTCTCTGGGCTACCAATTGATTCGTTATCTTTCTTTGCAGATGATATTGAAGCGGACAGTATCTTTGGACGAAAAACGCAACCAACTATTGATTTTTTACCATTCCTGGGAAGCAATCATGTTTGGGTCGAGGGGCTTGTTTATAAAGCTTGTGAACCATAAATCTTAATTTGGTGGCTCCGCTCAAAACAATCTCAATACCACGGTAAGAGCATATTATTTCCATAACACTTTATATATATTTTTGGAAGCTAAAATTCTCCACGCTAGGGCTGTCACCATCATGAAATCTATTGCGTTCCTTTGTCGGTTGGTCTCTCTCTCTTGGGTGATCAGCTGCTTGCACCTTTTACCGCATGACCTCGATGGTGAACACTTGTGGTTGTTGTGGTCTCAAGTTCCCAACCCCCTGAACACTATTTGCCAATTTTGATACATGCAGTTCTTCTCATGCTCTTCCAAATAACTGCTAATTGTTCTTTAGGAATAGAGCACGCACACGTACACACAAAACATCACTTTTATGAAAGCATCTGTGGTAACTACCCTTTGACCATAATCCCCAGAGAACCCTCCCATGTTCATTTGTATTAAGTGACTCGCACGTGTGAGAAAAGTGACTCACACATTTCCCAGCAGTCGACATTCCACTGGGCATCAACACATTCTGTGACCCCATTCTGTGAGCAGGGCGTAGGTCACCATGGATACAGGCTCCTTGTCCAGGCAGGTGGAGGGAGTGGAGAGGAGCATAGTGTTCCTCAGAGAAGAACACCTGACCCTGCTGCACGGGCTACACCTGGAGATCCTGTCCCTGGAGAAACGATGCACTGGTGAGTGACTGGCGTGTTTACAGCGTACTGACTATCATGACATCATCTCCTCGTTCCTGATAAATGAATACGGTATCCATTTAATCAGGCTTGGTGGCTTACGATGGGGTCAGAAACACGGGGACAAGCTCATGCACACACAAAGACGTGCACAGGCCTGACATACTACAATACACACACACACACACACACACATACACACACAATATTACACACACATGCATAATCCATAATGGCATGCCATAATCCATATAAACTAGGCTCTGCGCCGCACATCCCACCAGCAGATGAGAGAGAGAGAGAGAGAGAGAGAGAGAGAGAGAGAGAGAGAGAACTGGTTCAGTCATGGGGGATAGTCAGATCAAATTAGACTGGTAGAGTAGACAGTGACCTCTTTACACTGCCAAGCAGGGTCTGTGTTAACTGCAGACACAGATCAGGCCAATAAGGCCTTGCATTGGCCTC